>NC_079172.1:30741542-30802081 GCF_947568905.1 Ostrea edulis | reverse complement strand
TGAAATTTTATCAGTTAAAATTGTGGCTGCGTCAACACGAAATGTGACAGGGTCGAGATGGCATTCCGATAACCTCTTGTTATATAAATTAGCTGCCAATTGTTTATAAATGACCAATTCGGAACCCTACTCAAAATCACAAAGCGTCAAATTCATGCTATCTCCCTGTAACAAGTTTTTTGTAATTTTGGAAAGTAAATGTATCTACTCCGATACCATTTCCATTCATTACTATTCTTTCAAAGCACACCCAATTAAGAAACTCAAAATCACAATGTTTTGTACAACATTCAGTTGTATCCTACAATGCATGCCTGTGGTGAAATATGATATGAGCAATTTTCTTCCCATCTCACAAACAGCAAGTGACAATTGTCGATATTTTTCACATTCCAATGATTAAGATTATTAAGAAAATCCCGTCATCTACATGGTAGTAAGCCGAATGTGAAGTCTATATTGCATGCCATTAAAAAATAGCTGGTTAAAGCGTGCTCCGACATCAGCACTACCCCTTTCAAAGAGAGGTTCTCAGTACCCCTTGCTAGTTGTAAGAGGTGAATAAATGAGGTGGTCTTTTAAATGAGACCACAAAAACCCGAGGCCCCCATGTCACAGCAGGTGTGGTATGTATGAACAAGAAAGATCCTCCCTGATCATAGGCCAAATGCACTGAGCATAGGCAGCCCTCCACCAGCACTGGTGACTTCTCCATATGATCGAAAAATTCTTGAGTGGGACATTAAACTATTTAAAACCAACCTTTTAACGAGAAAATACATCTGATAATTGCTAATGAATTCCTAAATTAAGGAGAAATAACACAGCAGAGAAATTTGATATGGATGAAAAGCAGAGGATACCCAGTTATATTTTGAAATTGAAAACTTTCAAATTAACTTATTCAATTTTTAAAAATTGCAGTTTTTAATAGAAAGTAATCTGAAGAAGAAAAAATTCAAAACCCCTGCTGGACTTGAACCTGCATGCAATCTTCATGCAGACTTGGATTTCTAGAGAAAAAAATTTCACCGAGATCCTTTCAGCCAGGACCCCCCCCCCCCCCCCCCCCCCCCCCCCCCCCCCCCCCCCCCCCCCCCCCCCCCCCCCCCCCCCCCCAAGTAAAGACATTCAGGTAATAAGAATATGTTTTTTGATGTTTAATGCTTAATCACCTTTCCTAGTTACACTAAGAGGTTGATTAACATGTTGTAATATATTTGGTGACCCAGTTTTTCTGAGTGACCTATAACAAATACATATCATTACTAAATTACTAGCTACCTAAACAGTTTCATTAATATACACTCTGTGACTGATTACATTAATTATACAAGCTCGTACTTAACCTTTAGAAACCATAAAACACACATGACAGTTTATAATGTGCAGTCAGACTAAGCTGGATGGAAGTAAACAAGCATTAGCATGAGTTCCAACACGTATCTTGTCTATGTAAGGTAACAGATGTCTAATTTAGACTGGAAAAACAAGGAATAAGACTAATTTTAGAAAAAGATCACAAAAGATGAATTTTACACCTTTAGAAAGCCCTTGGTGAACAAGTTATGACAACTAAGCAGCCAATCCTCAAAAGCTTTCTCAAATGAACTTCAGTCTATTCAGAAAATTAACTACTTTACAGCACTGCTTTTTGTCTATAATCTCTCTTGCATAAGGTGTTTGTAATCCTATTTTTCAAGTGATCAGTCTCATCCTATGAGCGTCCGTTACCGTGACCTTTCCAGTATGACAAACACCTTTATCAATCCTCTGATTGTAAAGGAATTAATCAGCAACCAAATGAAAACACTTTCATCTCCCTTTCACTTCACTGGCACTGAGACAAAGAAAATACAAATCAAGAAACAGTCCAAAAAAACAATCATCTAGTTTGACTCGCGTCAAGAAAAACCAAGAATTGAAACGCTCTTGCACATCAATGAATTTTCTGCTTAAATTAGTGTAAACAATAAAAGAGATTACAGAAGAATACAATGATAACCAAATTACAGAGTAATAAAATCCCACAAGCTTGTGATTGATTCCCAATATTGAATATGTGCACTAACCCCAAACTTCCAGCCAATCACCTTAGAAAGTCCACAACTTTATAGAATTACAGGGATTAGCATGTTGCTGAGACCTGCAGAATGGCATTGTTATATTTCAAGTACAACAAATATTTACCTACTAGATATGCATGTATTTTATACTGTGGTTCCCTCCTTCATAATGAACTTGAAATCTTGTACATTTGTATCTAATTTCAACAGAATTAAATTTCTAAATGTTATAATTTTAGGACTCATGGCGGGTGTGACCGGTCATCAGGGGATGTTTACTCCTCTTAGGCACCTGATCCCACCTCTGGTGTGTCCAGGGGTCCGTGTTTGTCTGATCCCACCTCTGGTGTGTCCAGGGGTCCGTGTTTGTCTGATCCCACTTCTGGTGTGTCCAGGGGTCCGTGTTTGCCCTTCTCTTAATTTTGTATGCTTTATAAGATTTATGAGATTGACCACTGTTCTTTTATGATTGTATCTATCATGTTTATGGAGAAAAAAAAAGATCAGTTACAATTGAAAAATCAGGGAAATATTTCTTTGAATACAGAGATACATGTACTAGTTTTGATGAATATATTTCATATCAGTACGCATCTGCATTTTCATGCGAGTATCAATGCATTTGATATGATCTGAACAGATAAAAATTTCAAGATATTTTATATCGATGTGCATCTGCATTTTCCAATGTGAACATACATAAAAGACTGCACTCCCTTGAACGCAGATTATAGCACCAAGGAGTAGCTTACAAAAACAAAAGGACGATTTAACAGACAATCTAAAACGAGAAGAATGATCTAACTAATTAAAATTGTGTTCCGCCAAATATGAAATGCATTGCTGAATGTGCACATAATACTATACAAGTTCAAGTAGTGTGCACCGGAGGCTCCCTGCACATAGAGGTCGGAGTTGTTTTTTTTTAATGGTTTCTAGATTTCTATCTTTTTGACAGTCGTTATCTCCTTTTCCTCTGTGTGATTATCAGAATGAGCAAAGACAGTTGGTAGTTTTACTACACTGCACTCTACACACAGGGAGGTGTCACCCAATTAGTTATATAGCACTACAAATCAATGCCGGTTTTCCCATCAGTCATCTTGGTTTGATATAGATCTAAATTTCCTGGTACTCTCAAGAAACTTTGCAAGCATAGAATCCATATATATCCTTCTACTTATTTTTTTTTTTTATTTTTATTTTTATTTTTTATGTTTCAAATGCCTTCTACTTGATCTGAACTATGTATCAAATCTCACACAAAGAGGCTAACTTGTCATGTATCCTTTTTCAAAGATTAAAGTTTTATTTTATAGGACAAAATATCAAGTCAAATTATAGTGTGTTTACTGACAAAGCATTTCAAGGTTTCTATAATCATACACATATGGACACTGATATGGGTGTTGGTCAACACAATTGACCTGGGGTCACTTTTGATAAGGCAGATTTATTTTACAGCCAGAACCTTTCCGAGCACTTAATTTTTTCTTTGAGCCTTTAATTTTGTGATTGTAAATAAATCCCATTTCATTATTGGCAAAAAAAATCACTTGAACTTTTAAGAAATCCGAATGAATGAAATTGCAGCCATTAATTTATACATTAAAAATCATTAAATTCACAAAGGAAAACATAATAACATTGATTTCCCGAGTATTGAGTATTGATTTGATGTGTATTTATGTCCGGGGTAGCTTTTTGCAGGCTTAGTCTTGTTTACCTGCAATAATGTAGTCCTCTCCAAGTTATTGGGAGGGGGGGGGGTTAAAATAAAAAAAAATTGGAGAGGGTTACATTATTGCAGCAAAGTCTTGTTACAGAAACTGTGTATCGTACGGCTATAGTTACTTCAATACTTACTGTAGAAAAATAGGCATATAAACCATTCATTGGAATGCAAATCTTGGTATTGGCTGGTGTCTGTAACTCCCGGCCTGTGGTCTGCTTTGCTTTTGTCCAACATCAGGGCCCCCTGTATAATACACAATAGATTCTCTGTCAGTTACAAGTTTTTGTCAGTTAATGATCCTAACATGATACTGAAAGAAATTCCGTATGCCCCCGTCCTGCACCACTGACAAATACAAATTCAATTATTCAAATAAAGTCTTATTAGTTTCGTCACTTCTCTGCGAAAGAAGCACAGAATGATCGACATATATCACTTGAAGATAAATACATGAATGATGGATGGACTACACCGGCCATTCAACCAGCAAACAAAATGCAAGCAGTTTTACAGAACCCAGTGTTTACAGAATGATTTAAAAATACTCAACAATTAATTCCATTTAAAATCATGGAAATTATAAAAGTACTTTTTTGATAAACCGCGAGCATGTTTGTGGTGCTCATCTGATGGAGCTCTGGGTGAATAACATTTCCCTTTTTTTCCATTTAATTAAATCAGCCAATGATGCAACAACTTTTATGTTAATTTCAGCTTATGATAAAGGAATCAAAATGATCCATCACATGTGGCTTTGTGTTTATTTCTGTGATTCAGTATTAAATGTGAACATGTAGCCATTTTACAACATTCCCATATTTTAATTTTTCTTTACTTTGCATACAATTAACTTTTCATTCCACCCACGTATTCCAAGGTTAGATTCAACAACCGTTCCAAGATGAAAAATTGTCAAATAGCTTTAAAACAATTTGCACATGTAAAAATTAATTATGTATAAATAATATTCCAATACTGTGATAAGTCTCTATGTAGAAAATGAAGTATATCTTGTCTAAACAACAACCTAACTTTCAGTATTTTGCCTTTAATTAACCTTGAGCACTCTTGAACACACAAAGTTGTCAAAATTAGATCCTCTAACCCTCATGCTTGGAATAGCCATTCAATTATCAATTGCTTTTTACCCAAATCTTTATACCCAAATCAAAATCTAATACTTGTGAGTTGCAATTTAAAAACAGAACATCAAAAGAGGAACTTGTTACTTTTCTCACTCTGAGTGGAGAACCCTCAAGTCCTAATAATTACTGGGGACTGACAGTAATGGAAAATTTTCCATCATGAATAGAGGTGCCAAGTGGTTCCATTAATGATGTATGTAGAGTTCCTAGTTATCTCCCTTTCATACATGGGTCATTACCCCTAAGTTAGCTGGGATCTCCAGCTGGTATGTCTATTGTGGAAAAAAGAATGGCAGTAAGGTTACATCATCAACTTCACCACTCTCTATCTCCAATATAGCTCCCTTCTCCTACATGTGAACACCCTCTACCAAAATACAGGAGATATAATTTGTATCTAAGCAGACAAATGATTAGGTAGGAATTAATTACAGGATGTCCCTCCTTAATGTCAAGAGTCCCTCCAATGAGTTATATAATGTTCCTTTATCACAGGCACATCATTAATGACCCTGCACACCCAAAACTCTGCCTTATCTTTGTTTTGAAACATCATAAAGCATTCATTTAATTTCATTATTTTCTTCTATATTAATGCTGTCCTCCACCAGTTTTAATTAATTTCCAGAAAAAACCATCGTCGCACGGATTATTGTTTCATTCTATTTCATGAAATAGAATGAATTTGCAAGGATGGAAAAGACACCCTGTGGATTTAATTTTTATTTTCCTGTTATATGAAGCCAGGGACCTTGGTAAAAATCAAAGAAGGTGTAAATGAAAATGACAGATTGTGTTCAGAAAGGTGTAATGGTGTATGTATATAACCAGCCGGTTTTTAAATTCAAAGATTATCAGGAGTTCCAATGTTAAAATGCACACCTTGTCTACACCTGTTCTCAGGTACAGTCTGCCTGTCAGCAGCAACATCAACAAACCTTCAACTAAACATTCAACTACAGGAAATTTAAGAGTACACTTGCACCGAATATTGCAAATATAACTCCAGCAACACACTTCTTGATCCTCCACCTTTGTCTCTGTTCAATGTCCAAAACTTTAGATGAAACAGGACGAAGTTTAAAATTTACTAAAGGTCATGAACTCAAACTGTAAACGTAGTTGTACGTGTAACTGACACAAGTTTTGCTCCAAGTCATAACATAAACTTACCTGTGACATCACTGCTGAAAGTCGTAACATAAACTTACCTGTGATATTACTGCTGTAAGTCGTAACATACACTTACCTGTGACATTACTGCTGTAAATCGTAACATACACTTACCTGTGACATTTACAGAAAATACAAGCATAGGAGTTATCGCTCTAGGCAACATTTTGAAATATGAAAAATTGATTATTTATAGAAAATATAACTTTTACAGTATAAAATAGTTTACCAGATTTTTCATCTAACAATCTATCACACACAGGGAATAAAATTCTTAAAAAAGATATCTTCTATCAATTTAAGAAAAATTTAATTCAATTTTTGCAAAAACCTATAAGGATATAGAGCTATCTAAAAATTGACATCACACTATCCTCACATTGCATCATGCACTTGTGTGTAATCAAAGATTATGCTATACAAACATTCTCACCGAATTAATCTATTTTTTCTCAAATTATTGATTATGTAATGTCTAGTATAATGCCCATTAATAGTCAATTCATTCATTTTATTACAAAGTATAAAAATACTAGTCAGAAAACTGCGAACATTTTACTCTCAAACTTTACACTTTTATTCAGCTTGTGAGTAATATATATATATATATATTCTGTGTGTGTGTGTGTGTGTGTATGTATGTATGTATGTATATACATGCTGTCCTTTTCCTCATTTGTCTAAAACATTATGAAAGAATTCCAGTTATAAGAAATACGTCAAAACCTATGTTTAATCCTAACGTTTACAAGTGCATGCACTAATCACAGCAGTTACACACAAGTAAATTCAATCGTAAAGCTTTGTACAGCCTTTAGTAAAACTGCGTACTGCAATATCTATGCACAGTAATAAAACCCTCTGTGCAACATCCTCCCCCCTGCAACATTTGAATGAGAACTCAATCAAAAGGGTATGCAATTTTTCCCATTCGAATCCCAATATCCCTGTAGTGGTGTATATTGGGATTTTTTTTAATCTAATATACCCCCACTGGTAAACAAGGACTTGCATTTCACAATATGAGACACAGGGACAATTAGAATCCATCACACATGGACAAGAAAAGTCAACCACCATAATCATGGTTTTATCTCCGTTTCAATAACACAAACGACCCCTAATAACAAACTATCAAAGCGTCTTATGTCACTAAATCAATAGTTTGTTTCATTATTGTGTGCTTCAAGCTGGCAGGGACCTGGAGTAAACAGGCATTTATTAAAGAGATTATGGAGCCACGTCAATTAATGAACAAATCCACCTGAGGGAGGTGTAACTATCTCTTGGTTAATGTCAATCCATGAAAACCGGGACACCAGGTCCCCACTGAGAAGGACAACGACATCTTCCACCACACCACAATCTGTTTATTATATTTTCGTCATCATATAGACCTGAAAACACCTATCAAAGTTTTATATGGCAATATAAATGTACTGTTTATTTACTGCACACAATGAAAATGTAAATGAATTGCGCAGTAGGCGTATGGCACCGTCTGAAGAAAAGGGAATCCTAAATCTTTCCCCTGAGTTGACACAACTTTTTCCTTAACTTGGTTCAGCTATCAGCAAGAAATTTTTACATATCTAAAATTTTGATGAGGTATCCTGAAAAATTTCTACATTTCAATCATACATAGTAGATTATTACATACAGTGTAAAATGTCTCCTGAAACAAAAAAATACCCCACTGTTGTATCATGTCATGATACCTGGTATGCAGCACCTTGCAGTAGATGTATTTATACACTAGCCATGATGAATTCTGAAGCAGCCCACCAGCTTGCTGTTGTTGGTCTTAATTAAAACCAAAGCATATCTTTTCACAAATACATATCATAACCCATCCCTTGTTTGTAAGACAGAAACATAAACATCAATAATAGAGACGTCAGAACGAGTACGTCTGATAGATATGCATCACATGGATATCTATTGCAATTGTGCAACAACAACAAAGAAATCCTAATGCAACCCAATTGCTGCAATAACTGCAAACACAACTTTTCTCAGTGCTTATAATTATGTGCACCGAGTACTTCGTGTCACTGTGTTGTGCTCTGGCAAGCACATGCAGTAAACAACATGTGCTACATGTTTATAATCCAACCCATAAAAATTTTATTTGCAAAAGATCCTCTGCTCCCATTATCTTTCCCTACAGGCATAGGTCATCAAGACAGGGACAACAACAAAGTTGATGTAAACAAATTCAAATAACAAATACACTATCACTTCTGCAGTGATTATGGATGGATTCCAGCAAAACCCCATTTATCTAATGGGTCCCAATATACACAGAAATATGACTCATTGTTTAGACTGAATTCTTGCATATGCTAATTTTTTTTTTTGAATTGGCCTATTTATATCTGTGCTCTTTAGCAATGTAAACATTGCATCAGCTGACAACTGTTGCACGATTTAGTATTCAAAGGGGAATAACTCTACTTAATGAAAAATGACCATGACCTTGAATAATTGCTTTCTCAGTAACATTAACACATCATTGAATTTTATATAAAATTCCCCTCTCTCGTTGAATTCATGTGAGGATATAGGTATATCTATATAAATACTACTATTACCCAATAAATGTCATCTTCAAAAACAACAGCAAGCTATATCTGAACGGAGGGAAACTTGGCTGCTACATCTGAGCCTGATGCGAGTAACTGTTACATACACATTAACCCAATTCTAACATGCAATTCAAGGCCAGCACGGCAAACTTACAATTGAACACAACGGCAAAGAATTTCATGCTTTACATCAAATTCAACTCTCATTATAGACATTTTATATGCCACGATTTCTCTTCCATATATAATGATGGCAAAGAATTTCATGCTTTGCATCAAATTCAACCCTCAAGTTTCATATACGGACTTCTCTTCCAGATAACCTGTCGTTGATTGAACAATTTCAATCTGATCTTCTAGGACTGCAATCATTTAATCAAATAGTAGAAAAATCCATTTCTGTTCATCATGAGCTTATATAGCCCCCCCCCCCCCCTCCCTCCCTCCCCCAATCCTGTGCTGACAAACCAACAGGTGGTACATGTTTTATCACTATAGCTGCCTTCCTAGTGATAACAGTAGCTCATCAGTACATCTGTATGCATGTTTGCTGCACATTTACACAACGTAATGGGAGATTATCTTAGTGAAGACACAAATCTCAGGGAGGAAGGGGAGAACAGTGACTTTCTGGAGATTATAAACATAAACGGACTTCATGATGGGTTTCATGGATGGGTCATAATCTAGTTAATTCTTAATTCTGGTTAGAACCAGATAAATTTTCATAATAGGTAACTGTAAGTGTTTTCCACACAATTCAAAGTTTGCTATACATGAGTACCGTGAGTATATCCCTGACCTGTAAAAGCTATATATAACTTGTACTTGTTTGTTTACACATTCTGAATCCAGTGGGTTTTTTTTTGGTTGTTGTAGAATTTTTTAAAATCAGACAGCATTAGAAAAAGAACCACATCCTGTATCCACCGCAGGTTACATAACATCTTCTCCTAGGAAGTCACAACACAAAAATTAGCTGGCGGCAGCTCAATTCAAGGCCCCACAAAACAATTCTCCTTTCTTTTTAAAGTGAAAGTTTTATGTAACGAGCTGGCTGCCAATCTTTCAAGAGCTATAGTGACTGCTTTTCTTTCCTCAGCAACAGCCGTATCACGGCTCTAAAAATAAACACATCCGATCAATAATGTGAAGTCTTCAGGTTTAGGCCATAGAGCAGTTACAAATGGTTAATAGAGTATTTTCAAGTACCATTTAGTAAAGAAGCACCATTATTCAAAGTCTCAAATCTCTTCAGCTTCCTTGTCTAGTCATTGTTACAACCTTTTCAAATTTCAAAAGAATTTGTACCCACAGTCAAACCACCATGCGCGAATCCAGGGGGGGGGGGGGGTGTGGGGGGGGGGGGGGGGTGTGTAAACAGGGTTGAACCCTCCTCCCTTCTGGTGCATTTTAGTGTAACATTTCAGTAAACTATGATTTTTTTATTATTAGTACATAGGCATGTCTCAGTGGTATTAGTATTTACACAATCCAGTAAAACATGCTTATAGTGAACATGCTTATATTACGAATTCAAGCTTATTGTGAAGTGATATTTATTCCCCATTGTGAGGAAAATAATGAAAATTTTATTGGATACAACAAGGTTTGGTTATAACGCTGTTTTTTTTGCTTGCCCTGGAAATTTGCTATGACTGTTTCACTGCATTACTAACATATGTAAATTGGAAAATGCATTGTGATTTATCATCTTTTTCGACAATTACTTTTTAAAAAAAATATGAACACTCAATCAACAGGTAGGAATGGGAATGGAATGGGAATCACAAAGAATAACTAACAAGTAGACAAGCTGGAGTAAGTTAAACTCTCCACGTCTCTTTCAGTGGATTTCATGATCAATTTTTATAAACTTACACAATCTTCATAGATTACAAAATGGACTACTGTAGAATCATTTAAATCTGTGGGGCCAATTTTCATGAATTGCTGAATTTTTACGGGTTCATCATGTTCATGAGGACGTAATTTCATGGATTTATATATTTGTAAGATTCTTGTATATACTAGTTGTCTTTAATCATTGGGGATGTAAATTCGTGGGTGAGGGGTACCCACAAATTCCCCGAAAATTGAGCCACCACGAATTCCAATGATTCCACAGTATCAATTGCCTCCACATTACAGAAAATGCCTGCTTTTGTCAAACCCCACCAGAGCATTTTAGCATCCTCCCTCATCATTATGCCAACTCAGCTAGAATTTGGTGATTTAGACAAGATTTTCCACCGATTTAAGCCCCATCAGGAAAGCGAAAAACCCCAAGAAATCCTGATTCTGTAAATATTGTTCCCTGATTTAGGACAACAAACCCCAATTTCTAACCCGAATTTGAAATCCCGCGCTATTTCTTTTGTGGCTAGCCTATCAGAAATCGCGACAATGAGGAGCATATTTTGATAGTAATTAATCGAGAAGATGGATTTGAAATTGGCATTTACTTTAGACAAACGTGAATGACAACGATGATAGTTCCACCACCAACCATGGACATTCCCAATTTTCACCTTTCAGAATGGCCGACACTGACAGCATCCAAGACATGCAATAGATACATCAAATATGTTTTTTCAAATATGTATATCTGAATCTATAGCAATAAAATCATAAGGGACCTAGTATTCAATAGACTTTTTGATAATGTTTAATTTGCACAGACAGTTCAGTTTTAAAGTTAAATGATATTAGAAGGTAGCCCCTTAATTTACTATTAAAACTACCTTTTGACGATTACCCCCCAACCCCCCGGAAATCATTTCAGATGTCATGCATGCAAAGATTTTGTTCGCGAACTTCGTGGCAGGACAGAACACTCCTTTTCTGGTTGCAGATAATGCAAGGCCAACTTATTACAGATGTTGCGAGATTGCTTCTGTACTTCTACCTATAATCATGTGCTTTAATAAAAATTTTGATAAATATAGTATAGTCCAGTCATGTTATTGTGTAAAAGGATGCAACTTTAAGTATTAATATACATGTGACTTATTGTTCGAGGGGATACATTAGTTTATCTTTAACTTTGTTAAATATGATTTTAATAAAATAATATGTGCATCTTTCAAAATGTGTTTTCTTTCAGTATGGTTGAAGTTCTATAATGATCAAACACACTTGATGTTGTGTTAAAAAATGTTACATAGCCATGTACAATGATTATAGATAAGATTGATATTTTCTATGAAGAGAAAAATATTCGTTTCAATAAAAAAAAAAAAGTCGCAAATTTAGAGCTTTGAAAAAAAGGTCATCACGCGCAAAATCCCCCTTGGGAATTTTGAAAAGTTGGCAATGGTATGTAAGTGGATATGAGATTCAAATCCCTTCCTTCTTAAATTTCTTGACCTGCCTATGTAAACGTTAATATGCATGTGTAATTTATGCAACACATGTTAACTTAGTGTAAAGTCCCCCCCCCCCCCTTCCTCGTCAAAACTAGCTGTATCTTTAAGAAGCAAAGCAAAACCTTTGAAATAAATAAAAACAAAATTGATTGCTGCTTCAAAGACCAAAATCTAGTAGGATTATAATAATATATTTCAGGAATACGGAAACTATCGTCTCTACATACCACACTTCGGTGTCATTAGACTACACCTTGTCATCTGCCTGTCCATCTTTCTAGCTGTCATTTTCTTACAGTATAAAGCACTTCTGAGTGACATGTTCTTAGGAAATATTGTATAGTCTAATAGATATCTGTTTTTTAAGTGCCCCTATCGGGTCCATAATTTCTGAATTTAGATGAGCCATACTTTTTAGAAGCTTTTATCTATCCACCACTTTTTTGGAAACTGCTGATTTATGCAAGGTCAGAATGTCTAGTCATTGACATCGTACCAAATCGCCATGCATGAGAGAATAACCTTCCAGGTATTAAACGTGGCATAAAAAAAATATGAAGACCTTAGGTCACCTCTAAGGACATCATTTCATGGTAATGGTCAAATGAACTGAATCATAAATCATGCTGACTAGACTAAATTTCTATACAAAAGACATGATAAAAATGAAGTACATTTGAAACTGTATGGATTTCAATTTTCAATAGCAAATAATCTAAAATACTAATACCCCTCTCTCTTTCCCCTTTTTTTCTCTCCCTCCCCTTTTCTCTCCCTATCCCTTCTTTTTCTCTCTCTCCCTCCCCTTCTTTCTATCCCCTTTCCCATTCTCCTTCCTTTCTCTCCCACCCTCCTTCTTTCTTCCTACTTTTCTCTCCCTTCCTCTTTCTCCCTTCTTTTCTCTCTCATAATAGATATCATATAGTTAATCATTCTGACAATTTACATCTTACAGGTCACAATTTTCAATACATATTAGTTGATGAATGATTTGATCTGCAACTATAATGATCATTCATCAACTTTTATATGAAATGCAATCATTCATTTCAAACTAATGCATTATACCTTGCCAATGTCAGCCCAAATCGCCCCCACTCATTAACCCTCAGTCTGAATCAATCCTGGGCATATAAACAAGCATTTTTCATTACAGAAGACATACACATACAATTTGTACTGATTTGAACACAGGTTTCATCACTAGCCTCAGAGACAGTTTTTGATGGCTCCTGTACGATAGATTTTTAGCCTCAACGACAAACATTTCCCCCCATATAGAATATTATTTCTTATCCCTAGCGTTTGACACCAAGATCATGTACTCCATTTAATTAACAAAGTGGCAAGCACTCAATATTGCACTCTGTGCATTTATGAACATGCACAAGTGATTTGCATGATCACATTTTTCCCTACAATATCTTCACTCAAGCCATGGATCAATTTAATTACTTCTTTCAGTGGAATGACCTTCTGTCCTATTATTAAGTCCTGACCTCACAAAAAAAAACCTCAGAGATTTTAATATATAAATCCTAACAGCAGGGTATTAAGTGCAGGGCTTTGTAATACAGATAGGTTACTCCACACTTAAGCTGCTGTTATACCATTACAATACTGATTTCATAACAGGACATTCACCTACAATAGAAGTACGTCATTTAGAATGCTTTAGTACATGGACGTTTTTTGATCGAATTTGTTCCCTCGGAATTCACTGGACGTTTTTTTTCTCCTACATGCTAACATGACCTAACTACCAGCATGACATTATCATTTTTTAATGGATCTCTTTCCCTTCCTGTCTAATGCCCCTATCAATTTCCTAGCGTGATTCCAGAACATATATATTGTAGCTTGCAGAACTAACATCCATCTCACCTATAGTTGTCAGGTAGTGTGTTTAACTTTTGATATCTGAGTCCTCTTGTTTTGTGCAAGTTTGTACAATGCATGCTATTTTAGCTTTGAAATGATAAAAATTTGAGTTTTATAATATCACAGACATGCCATCCCTGGTGTCCCCATTGTTGTAAGAGTAAAATAATGAACGACCACATTAGTTGTAACTTCTAATTTTGAAACAGAATAGAACAGATTTATTTCAAATTCTGAGCCTAACCAGGGCATATAAGGAGAATTACATACATAAGGGGAAAAAACCAAAAGATATATTTAAAACATAATTTTTTAAAATCTGTACAAAAAGGGAGGCCCATGGGCCACATTGCTCACTTGCGCAGCTGCATTTTCCCCATGTATATTATTACCCCAATCTTCCCACAGAGAGCATGGGTTAAACAGACTATAAGCTACACTACAAAGACTCTACCAAACCACTGGATCGCCACGAGTGGAGAGGAAGACTTGGCTCTCGACAGACACACAGGACACACTCTCGACATGAGGATTAATATAATGGCCTGTATAATCAAAACCAATTGATGATGATGATGATGAAAGGAACAAAAGAATAGGACAATCCCATCCTTGGTAGTTATTTTTGAAAAAAAAAATCAATAAAGTTTTGCACACATATATATATTCCTATTCAATATGATGAAGTCTATACCGTGATCCTGCCCAAAACCCAAGGATCCAGGAGAGAACAAATATGAATCTATTTAACATGAGGATGCTTGCTTAATTGGACAAATAAAGCCCTGATGGTTTTAGAGAAGATGTCTTGTTCTAAAAATTTCTCATACTTTTAATAATTCCTATGTAAAACTTTGATTCTCAATTCGATTCAATGGGGACCGAATTCCTGGCTGTCAGGTGAGTATGATTTGCACAAACTTGAAGCTTCAGCTTTCACACATTTTATCAGTTTTCAGCTCCAGTGATTCTAGAGAATACCTTACAAACACCCCAGGCCATATTTAAAAGATTGTTTGTTTCCCCTCCCCCAGGTCTGACTTTTGAAACAGACTTAGGCAGGCAGGTGGGTTTTTTTTTTTTGGTTGAAAATTTTTGCTGGAAACACCTATGAAAAAGCAGCTCAGAGCACCGATAGTCATTTTCAATACTGTACATCAGAAGAAGGGTATGCCATGTATTGGTCGAGCTTGTTTTTATGTTGGTCACTGGATTGACATGTCTGCTGGCATTTATAATTCATATTCTTGGACATGTTAGTGTGAATGCACTCAGTGGATGCAATATGTTGGTTTACTTTACGAATACCTACATAGAAACATTACATCTTTTCAAAGAAAACATTGAAAACAAAAACATTTATTCTTGACTTTGTAGAATACTAATAAACATATCAGAATGAAAGAATTATACTTAATACAGCTGTAACATCTGGCTCGAAAGCCATGCCGTTTGTTAGCTTGTTTGACACAGTGACAGAGACCTCGTCTAACTTATCTATGTTGTGATCATCATCTGCAGTTAAATCATTCAACACGTCATTCCAGGTACAACTTTTAGAGTAACTGTAAAGTCGATTTACCACAATCGTTCCGATGTTTGTTTGTATTTTATTCTAACAGTAGACGACAAAGCGATCTTCATGTTGCCCATCTTTGAAATCTTCCGACAACATCGAAACTTCGAGAAAAATCCCAGCAACTTCCGAAAATAAAATTTGGAACGGACATGATTTTTGTTCCAGAAATTAAAAAAAAAACCACGCAATTTTTTGGTAAAAAAACTTTTGACCCGGGCCCTTTTTTTTTGACCCGGCCGGGCGAGGGGAAACAAACATATTTTTATTTTTAGCCCCATCATATATTCCGTTCATCTTACCTTGGAACAGAACAAGGTTCTTCATTTGAACAAACTTAAAATCTCCTTTTCCTTCAGCTAGAGTTGTGCCAAGTTTGGTTGACATGAGTCGTGCGATTCTACAAGAAGTTTTCAAAAATGTAAAGAGTTTACAACAACAAGGATCACAGAAAGTTAAAATATGTTAAAAGTATAAATTAAAAGCAAACAAAAATATTCTGTTGCATTTAAACTTTGATTTATGAATCTGAAGAGAAGTAAGGTAATTCAATGAACAGTGATTAATGTCATAAATCTTATAACAGCGATTTTTTTCCTTATATAACTGGTACCGATAAACGGTACCATTCCCAATGCCAAAAACCATTGATTTTTCCCAATTTTGAGAAAAAAATTCCCAATTTACTTGCCGAAAAATAGACCACTGACATCGTAATTTACTTAGTCTGAAACGTTGTACAAAGTTAACTAAAATGTCCACTTCCGGTATTAAAACGAAAGTACAGATCATGGCAGTACACGTGTTTTGTAGAACTACGACGATTCTAAAACGAGACTTTGACGATTCCTTATGTCTCACAACAGCAAATATTACCGTAAAAAGTTTGTAAAGAGATGATTACTTCTTGTTTTGTTCTCTTTTCTTTTCTTTTAGCTAAAATCATTTGCCGATACATTGGTAGAAAATCCCCAATTTGTTCGATTTTGATGTTATTTTTCCCAATTGAATGGGTACTGGTACCAGTACCATTGGGTAGAAAAAAATCGCTGTATAAAGAATACAAATTAAGAGAAGGGCAAACACGGACCCCTGGTCATACTAATTTCTGTGGAAACGAGGGGGTTATTCATATTCGGTCTTTCCTATTCCTGTACCAAATATAAATAACCCACTAGTTTCCACAAAAATTATGGACACACAAGAGGTGGGATCAGGTGTCTAGGAGACGCAAGTATCCCCTGTTGATCGTTCACACCCGTCATGAGCCCTATGTCCCGATCAGGTAAACGGAGTAGTCTGTAATCAAAGTAGTAAAGAATGGCCTATCAATTGGTATGAAATGTGAGAGAGCATACAACCTAACAACAGTATTTGCAAATTTAGATCATCATAATGGCCATTGCCAAATTGCTCCTAATTAACTAACAACTAATTTGTAAAATTTACTCCAATAAATTTTTCTTATTGATAACCAAACTACCAACCTCAGCCCAAGCATCACAATTTCCATTATTTAAAAAATTGATTAGTTCTCTCACTCAATGAAAAATCTGGTTGCATCATACTTGATAGTCGGATTTGTTATCTGGTCTCAAATAACGTTTGGCTCCATTTCATTTGATTCGTACATTCAATGTTTCAGTGGAACCAATTCATCCATATTCTAATCATTAAGCTTGATACTTCATATGATATAATGAAAATCGATTCTTCGTATACCTATCTCCCTCCTTTTCTGATTGAAATTATTTTGGATTTAAAATGTGTGCCTGTGCAATATCAACATGAAATTGTTGTTATAAACAAGTTTAATACTGATGTATACAGAGTTTAAAATCATTTAATAAATTTCTAATAGAAAATTGATCTGTAAAGCTGTCCTAAAGGGACTAACCCCCCTTCACAGCCCCATCCCATCGCCAGACATAAATTTAACAGTCTGTATTTATTTTAAAACCTGTATGATGGAACACTATATATATTCTTCCCAGCTTAAATCTCTGACACAACCTTTTACAGCTATGATATACAAACTTGCAAAATTATTGCTCACAACAAAATTTTACATATAATTCTGATGTCTATACGACTTGTAAAACCAACACCTTCGCATTGTAAGATGATAATAAACATTTAAATGCAGGGATGCATGCAATATTTTGCTCGCCCATTCGCTAATGTGACTAAAAAGTCTCTACTGGACCTCTAATAGTTTAATTCTACATATGGCACAAATTTTTACAGTGTTTATTGCTAGAAATATTTATTGCCCGTTTCATGACTTTTTCCATCACAAATACTATTTTTGCAAATGGATAACAACCTTTAAGATAAGAATTCTATATCATTTTCTTTTAAAATGTGGCAGCATATACCATGTATAAGGAGTGGAAATAAACTTATACATGAAATAATAATAAAAAAACAAACAAACAAACAACACAAACCCCACGACATTTGTTCCTTTTACCATGTTTGATAAACTTGAATGTATCGAATTGAAAATAACTGTATTGTGACAAAATTCTACAATACCTATCATAGCATGAAGGAAGCATATCATTTCACCTCTAAGAACATAGTTTGATTGCCAAGACCAGTGCTTTTATACCTCTAAAATTGTAATTATTTTTCCTGCACAGATGAACTTATTGACAAATGACTAATAATTTGATTTTTAATACTTTATTTTTCACTTTTTTTTCTTCTTTTTTTGCTGTTTCCTAACCTTTAAAGTGACGATAAAAAATATAGTCTAAAACTTGTGAATTACATATGTAACTTGTGAAGACTGAGACAGTTGTAGTTAATTCTATTTTATTTGATATCAAATGTTCATTCTTACGTATACCTGAAAGAAAAATAGATAACGGTAACTTTTCAATGACCTGAAATCTCTAGTTTCTTCACCTGAGATAGGCCAAGATCAGCAAAACACAACCGAGACACTTCAGAAGTTATGTAGTGAGTATCCGGGTGACAAGTCTGTTACTAATATACTTCCCATATCCAACACTACAAACAGACTCGCGCATCCTCAGGGTTCAAATGCTGGTCAGTGTATCACACTGTCACAGCTCACAGCAGTAAATACATAATTAAAACCTCCAAATGACCCTCCACTGCTCTAAATAGAGATAAGGTCAAGACTATTTTTAGACTGCTCATACAGGACTGTTTTTTTTTAAATAAAAGGCAATACACATGCCACTCCAAGAAATCGGTAGCCAGTGGCAATGTGACTAATCTACAAATGAAAATACTCCAGGAACAAATTATGTGATTAGCCACATTTTTTCTGGGTAATTGAGACAACATGTATGTATATATATCATATATATATATATATATATATATATATATATATATATATATATATATATACACACACAAGTTCATTCCAATACACATATATCTACCAGCTCATAATCAAAGAGAGGCAACTCCTACAAAATACTTGTACAGTTTATACTTGATGGAACCACCACACATCTTTTAGGACTAAGCATCTCTCCTTGCATGTGATTTTATTGGTGCTATTAGAACACTTATATAA
The DNA here is from genome assembly GCF_947568905.1 of Ostrea edulis. Taxonomy (NCBI): domain Eukaryota; kingdom Metazoa; phylum Mollusca; class Bivalvia; order Ostreida; family Ostreidae; genus Ostrea; species Ostrea edulis. The sequence goes on along the minus strand of NC_079172.1, from coordinate 30,782,990 downwards.
TCTAATCGTAATATTTCAAAATAAGCTATTTCAACAAACTCTAAAATCAGTTATAAGGAGTTTAAATGTGCATTACTTATATCTAATTCAATATATAAACTTATTAAGTTAAATACGATTGCAGGCGGTTTTATCCATATTACACACTTATAATCCCCAGAGTTGCTCCATCCAGAATAGTATACATATCAGGGCTCGAAATTAACGAGAAATACTCGCAAAATGCGAGTACATTTGAAAAATAGCGAGTAAAAATAGTGGACACTCAAAATTTTAGCGAGTGGTAATTTACAAACCATGATCGTATTGTATCTGTTTTATATGGTGATGTGCTATTCACTTTTCTTAAACTTGCATTCAGAATCATACAAACGCTTACATGAACGACCGATTTCAACAACCGTTTCTATCCGGATTTTTCTTTTATGATTTTTTAAGAAACTCGGGAGTCAAACAAATGCTTTAGAGGTCGGACATCGCATTATTATGAAAAATATAGACATGTGCCACGAGTCATGTTCACTTATAGGGTGATTAAATTGAATTCCAAGTATGAGGTTTTTGTTATTCATTTATCTAAAAAAAAAATCGGAGTCTATGTTTTAGCAAATCTTCCGGTAGTTTATATTTTTATCAGAATGACCTACATGGTATCTACATTAATTTATTGTCTTATTGATGTCGAGTTGTAGTGTTGACACGAGTGTACTGCTCGGTGCGTAGATGATTATCAAAAAATTCCATGGGACTCGAGATTGTGCTGTTTATAAACCATGAGTCTGGGATTCTCTTTGAAAAATCACTAGTGACACCCCTGACGTGGCATGAAATTGGAAGACATTGGATCTAGACCTGCGGTAAACAGGTTGTGGATTAGTGGTGCGATGGTCAAGAGACCTAAACATTGTATCATATGACTTACGTAACTTAGTGTCTTGTCCAAACGATGCCTGTTGACCCGGCCACTAGGCTCAATAATGATAGGGAAAATCATTGATTAAACAAGAGGCCCATGGGCCACATCGCTCGCCTGAGTCACCTTGGCCCATATCTGAAGATTTTTCATATATATTTACATGTAAAACCTTAGTCCCTATTATGGCCCAAACTACCCTTTGCAAACTTGAATCTACACTGTCAGAAAGCAGGGTTGGCAAAAAAAGTGGTCAATATGAATATTGACCGGGCCGGTGGTCAATACTGGTTAAAACTGGTCAATACTGGTTGATTGAAAATTGTTTGGTCATTATAGTCTGTGTTGTTGGTTATTTTAAATGTTTCAGTGGCCATTATGGTAAATACTGTAATTCATAACATGCACTATCAGTTTATAATATACTTGCAAGTCATAATATTAAATAAATAATGTAAATGACTCAATTAAATTGGGGAAGATATAAAAGTTTATTGTAAAAATTAAAAACTGTTTCGTGGCCGTATTACTTTGGCACTGACAACAGCATTGCAGTCTTTACATCTTGCTGTGGTCTTGTTGTTGTCCTCAACAATATCATAGAAATTCCAAAATGTTTTGTTGAAGCCATAGATAGTATGATGGGGTAAGTGTTTTCTATTTCTGTTCAAATTCTTTAGTTTATCAAGAACTACCTATTGTTTCAAATCTTCATTTAACTGTTAAATAAACATTTTAGGGGGTGTGCTGGTGATGTTTTCATAAACAATAACATGTACACTGGTCCTCTCTGGTCCCAGAGTATGCTAATTAACAACTGTCAACTCTGTTTCCTGTGCTCAGGTACATCTCCTGCTCTGTACATTGCAACACATTCATACATGCCAACTTTCCCGATTTAGGCGGGATCTTCCCGATTTTACCCTCCGGTCCCGCTTTCCCGATCGGGAAAGCAAAATTACCCTAAAATCCCGATTTGAAATTTTTCCGACCAAAATTTCCGATTTCACGATTGAAAACGAGTTTGAAAGCGGGATAATCATGAAATCTCGTGACCAGAATTGGAAATTCAGCGTCATTTCTGAACTGGCCAATCAGAAATTGGGACAATAGTCAGCCATTGCTGTTTACCTGTGTCGCATGGTGTCGGGTTGGTCTGCCTGTGTCGGGGTGTTTATTGGACAGTACGAAGCATGTTTTGATAGTAATTAATCGGGAAGACGGATTTCAAATTGACCTATCCTTTACACAAACGTGAATGACAACGATGCTAGTGTCACCACCAAACAATCGGACATTCCGCCTCTCTCTGACAGCATCCAAAATTTGCAATAAGGTACGTCAAGTATATATTTTTTCCAACTATAATAATATAGGCTATCCAAATCTATCCGTCTATAGCGATGTATTATATAGTCTATATAGTGTAGTATTCATTAAATATACTTTGTGATGCGTAATTCGCACAAGTCTGTACTGAATTTTTTATTTAGCAAGTAGCCTTAATTTACAAGTAAAACGGAATATTTTGATGTGGTTTTTTTTTTCCTGGTAATTATTTCAGATGTCATGGGTGCAAAGGTTTTGTTCGCAAACTTCATAGCAGGGCAGATCACTCCTTTTTTGGTTGCAATGCAGATTATTCCACCAGTCTCTGCAAGCCCATGTTTACAGACAAGCAAGATCGCCTTTGCAGTCGTACCTAAATGCATGTGCTTTAATTTAAATTTTGATATATAGACCGGCCAATGTTTATTGTATGGTGTAAAAGGATGCAACCTTAAATATTATTTGATATTATGTATGTGACTTGTTGGAGAAGATTTTTTGCTGAATAGATGATTTTAATAAAATATTAATGTATATCTTTCAAAGTTTTTTTTATATAGTTAATGGTCAAACACATTTGATGTTGTGTTAATATATGATACATTAACAATGATTTGATTGATATTTTATTTGAAAGGACAAATATTTATTTTCATGCTAAAATGTCGTGAATTTTGAGCTTTGAAAAAAGGTCGTCGCGCGCAAAATCCCCCATGGGGATTTTTAAAAGTTGGCATGTATGCACATTGTTTATCTACAGCATCAGTCACCCAATTCATATTAAATCACTGTGTTTATTTAATGTCCTGTTATTCTTAATCTGTCCAGGTACATGTATAAGATGATCCTATTGTCTAGTTATGCTATATGTGACCCTCTTTTATAGTTCTGAAGATATTATGGTCACAGTTTCAGCAAACCAAATATATTAAACTTATGAAATTACATCTAATTATATAATGAAAATTATTGATAACCAATTGATCCATATATCATAATGAAAAGGCTTAATTTATCTTTGCAAAAAATATACAAAAATAGGAAAATGGACAGTTTAAATCTCAATTGACCAGTATTGACCACTTAGGGAGTATTGACCGGGACGGTTAAAACCACTGGTTAAAACCGGGGGCGGTTTTAACCGCCCCACCCTGTCAGAAAGCTTTCATGTAAATGTCAACTTCTTTGGCCCAATGGTTCTTGAGAAGAAGATTTTTAAAGCTTTTTCCTATATTTGTACGTAAAACTTTGACCCCCCCCCTCCCCCCCCCCCACTTGTGGGCGGCCCTATCCTACCCACCCCCCGGGGGCCATGATTTGAACAAACTTGAATCTGCACTATTTCAGAAAGTTTTTTTTGTAAATATCAGCTTTTCTGACTCAGTGGTTCTTGAGAAGAAGATTTTTAAAGATTTTTCCTATATATTTGTATGTAAAACTTTGATCCCCTATTGTGGCCCCATCCAACCCCCGGCACCCATGGTTTGAACAAACTTGAATCTGCATTATGTCAGGAAGCTTTCATGTAAATCTCCGCTTTTCTGGCTTAGTGGTTCTAGAGAAGAAGATTTTTAAAGTTTTTCCCTATATATTTGTATGTAAAACTTTGATCCCCCCTTGGGGCCCCATCCTACCACCGGGGGCCATGATTTGAACAAACTTGAATCTGCAATATATCAGGAAGCTTTCAGGTAAATTTCAGCTCTTCTGGCCCAGTGATTCTTGAGAAGAAGATTTTTAAATGACCCCACCCTATTTTTGCATTTTTGTGATTATCTCCCCTTTGAAAGGGACATGGCCCTTCATTTGAACAAACTTGAAAGCCCTTCACCCAAGGATTTGTTTGGTTGAAATTGGCCCAGTGGTTCTGGAGAAGAAGTTGAAAATGTGAAAAGTTTAACAGACAGACAGATGAACAGACAGACGACGGACAAAAAGCGATCAGAAAAGTTCACTTGAGCTTAAAGCTCAGGTGAGCTAAAAAAAAAACTATGTAAAAGAGCACTGCTTCATTATTTTTATATTAGCTTGTAGGTTTTCATTTTAGCCTGTGGATTTTTTACTCACAGGCTAAAATTAGCCTGTGGTAGAAAAAGTTAATTTCGACCCCTGCATGTTCACCTGAGTGATTTTATGCTTAGTTGTCTCACCCCTTTAAATAAAATGAAATACAAGTAAGAAGTTCTTTAGCTTTCAGCCATTGAAGTTTGTACGCACTCTTAATTTACACAGAACATCTTTTTTTAAATGTTGATGGCTAGTTAATGAAATAATAAATTTTAAAATACACAATTGCATTTTTCAATTGTATTTGTAGTGTATATATCAGGATTTTCCCCCATAGACCGTAAAAGGTAATACTGTTTCAGAGTAATTCAAATCAATGCAGTTTTTAGGACATGACCCCTGGCACTAACATCAAAGTAATGCAATTTCTAAGACATGGTGCCATGGAGAAAAAATCCTAACAGATGATTTTCCTTGCCTTCTAAACACTTAAAAATACTATGCCCTATCCAACAATAATGCTCAGAGTCGTCTTACAACAGCCTTCTCATGAAACCGAGACAAAAATACACAAATAAACTACTACTTGTCTCTCAAGGCTGTCTTCTGTAAATGGTAGCTACAGCATCGGAGTGAACACATGATTTAGGCAATTTCTGTGAGACATGTATGAAATATAGTCCTAATCTACTTTGACACAAATCATGTGCGGGGGAGGGGGTTGCAAAACCAACTCGGCTCAAAACAATATTTCTATACCAGGCGCGTAGCCAGAAAGAAAATGAAGTGTACGCAAAGTATGGCAAGGGGTGTGGGGCCGCCTTAAGGTCCCCAGTGGGTCCAGGGTAAACCCCCGGTGGGGGCCCAGGAGGCAAAATTTTTTGTGCATCGAAACAGGGTTTCTTGTCAATTTTTAAACCAAAAAGAATTCACAAAATTAATTTCTAAAGTGTTTTATAATGCCAACTCACCGTGTGTACATGCATGGACTGACTTTACATTTCTTTATGAATCGTGTTATCCTTTTTTTCGTTGTTATCGACTGGTATATATATGTTAAAAGTTACTCATAACAATGACTATCTTAATTTGTCTACTACATGTACATACATGTATATGATGTACATTATATTATTAATCATGTGATATTTGACATGATGTTAATGATTCGAAATTCAAAATGGACTTTATTAAAGTTTGATTAAATGGACATTATGATGTTGATTAAATTATAAATCGGAACTATATGGTGTAAAGTTAATTTCTGAGACACAGATATTTCTCTAGCAAATGATATGTACGCAGTTGCGTACTTGCGTATAGGCGGCTACGCGCCTGTATAATACTCTGCGGAAAACAATATGAAAATTATCAATATCTGATTTTCTAATTTTGTTTTTAGTGGCATGGTCGATGCTCATCCATTCATCTTACATCAGATGCGCAGATGATGATGGTATGTCACTTATATGTGCACGTCACACTCGCAGACCGACCAGCTATTTTCATTACGGGCATCCCACCGACCACGAACAATATTCTATTCATATTGTGAATGCTTATATCATGAATACTTACCTGATATTACGACATAGGTATAGTAACGCTGACTTGTCACAGTGTGCACAAAAAGTTAAAATAATCCGTGTAAACAATGGCGTTGTGTGTTGACAAAATTTTGCGCGGGAATGTCAGCTACTATTGTTGGTTTCCTTCTACTAGAGAGCTCTACGAGGATGGTTGCACTAATCAGCGACAGTATCACGTAGAACTGACGCACCACAAATTCAATAAATCAAGAAATTAACTAAAGACCCCACTGGACTCATCATATGGAGTATATTTGAAATGTTGTTTAGCTGAATTCAAGAGAGACACAAGTTTCAGTATCGTTCATGTTTCACCTGAATACAAGTTACAGTACACTTAATCTCATTTGAAATTCGACTCGGTGGAATATTTAGACCGATACCTTCACCGATGAGGGTGTTAGTCCAAATATCCAGCCGAGCCGAATCTCAAATGAGATTACAGTACACTAAATTTCTCTGACCTTGAGATATTTATCAGAAGTGTAATAAAGAAGTGCATTAAATTTTCAGAAAAATTAAATACACTAGTCTCTTAAAATGTGTCACGACAGAATCATGTCCACAGACAAACAGCTGGGTGGAGAGACAGACCCATGTCCAACTCGAACCCCTCTCTACTTCAGTCTTCACTTGTTCGAATATTTGCTATTTTCACTTCATTTTACAGACATTTTTTTCCAACTTTATGCACCTATGTCATTGTGTTATAGACTCTGTACTGACATGTTCTCTCAGTTTAGTCCTAACTATTACATTCCTCCCTCCTTAATTTTGTCTTCGCCCTCAAAGACGCACACAACATAGATTCTTCTGCCCCTAGCAGGACTTCCACCTGCAAGTCCAGGGGTGGTCAACGGCACCAAATGTAGTATAGGAGAGAGAAGAAAATTTGTGGCTGGACTGGGAATCGAACCTGGGACCCCTGCATTACTAGTCAGGAGCTCTAACCAATGAGCTACCCAGGCAAATATCCACAGTCCATCTACCCATAACTATTACATTACAATGGCAATAGCAAATACATAAATGAAAACTTTGAAGACTGGATCCATGTGAACAGCACATCTTTATCACATGACTATTGATAAATGGTGACTCGGGTTAAACTAGCTCAATTTCCAGTAAATTACAGTATACTCTTAATTAAACAATGGACGGAGTCTTCCATATTTATCTCCGTGATAAACTAGGCCATCATCTGTATCTAAATTCATAAATTGGACAATCCTTCATTTAGAAGTAATTTAATAATTTAACTTCTGTACTATTCATGCACACAAAGAACTGAAAATACATGCATATCATATGTACAGTATTAACAGGAATTTCCAAAAGTAAAAATAAGGTAATTGTAAAATTTAATTTGCCGAAAGCAGACAACCAAACTGTTCAAACATCACACCTTTAATGCAAAGTATGATTTCCGACATCTTATACAGTAAAACACACTTCTAACGAACCCGTTTATAATGAATTCACATTATTTGTTAAGTGATATTTATTCCCCTATGATTGGAAAATAATGAAAATATTTTGGACATAACAAAGTTAGGTTATAACAAGCTGTTTTCTGTTTGCCCTGGGGGGGGGGGGGGGGGGGGGGGGGGGGTTCAGTGTAACCATGTTTTACTGTATAGTCAAAATATACCTACGTATATTTAGTTCAGAGAGAGACCTACTTAAAGTCCCCCTCACACAACACTGACAAAAACAATGAACATTCAGGGCATGCATCATCATTTTTCAAAAGAAAGCATTGTTTTCTAAATAGCATAGTGAATAATCTGAAAATTAAGCAACAGAACAAATGAAATACAACAGCTAATGTCCAACTTATAGGGGAGTGTACAGCTAATCACTTTTTATTTGAAAAAATAAACTTCCATTATCACATAAATTTGCAAGGTTGTCTTCCCATGAAAAGAAAATTTTTGTGAATAATTTTGTTAAATGTTTGTGAAAGCTATGTCTTGCTGATAAGTCCGTCAAGGGGGGAAATCGCACAAATAAAATTTTGTAAAATATAAGTGATTTACAGTTATAAGAACATCATAAATACGAGACTGTGGTTTTTATCAAGCACCCTCAGAGCAATAGATTAAACAGATATACATGTACAATGATGTGTATAACCATTATTTCTTGAGTTAACAATGTTCAATACAATGAACTTTCAACAACAACTGCTTCAAGCAATTTTACATGTAGTTTCATTCCATACAAGCTAATGTGTACTGAGGCAGATGCAGAATATCAGGTATATACGCAAACTTTCACCTCGCTTAACTAAATATCATATAAAATATGAGTTCATTTTATCAAATAAAGATGAACTTTGAAAACTTGGTACAGTAAATTTATAAAAATTTATGAACAGTCCTGAATATACATGTACTCAAAAAAGTCTATAATTGCATATTTTACTGCACCTGAATATACATACATCAATTTTACTTTACCATATATATAAATCTTATTTAAGTTTTAAAAAAAATACATGCATATCATTAAAGCAATCATAAATAATGTATTTTGGATATTTTTTCTATTTATCACATAAAACATTTCCCAATTTGAGAAAACCATAGCCAGACTAATTGCTTTTAATCAACAAAAACTAGAAATCATTAGAAATGTTCTAGGATAAAATGGTGTACATTTTTCTTCATAGCTTGCATTCAGTGATGGCAGAGTGAATCGCATTAGCAACATATTCCAAATTTCCAGTGGTCAAAGCACACATATTAATGCGGCCATTCTTTAACAGGTATATGTGGTATTTCTTGATCAGAACGTCAACTTGTGCAGCTGCAAATAAAAGGCATATATTGAGTAAATAACATTGATGCATCTTTCTCTCTCAGTCAATGTATCAATCAAAATTTCCCTCCAAAGGTTCAATAATGTGGAAAGATGCATTTAAAAAAATCAATATATGCACCCAGGGGTGCATGAGCCGAGTTGCATGGGATACATTGTAAAGTCAGGAATGATGTGGCATATTTATAATTGTGAAGAACTAATTGTTGGATATAATGTAATAAATTCTTGTGAATACATTTTTAAAGGAGTTTGGAAATGGGCATCCTTCATTGTTGTATATTACCTCTTAGAGTTTTCATGCAGATCCAGATATTTCTAAAATTTTCAATCTTTTTTTAGGACTGTGAACTTGACCTTTTTTCTCCAAAATCAATAGGGGATCTTCCTAACCTGCTATCCAACAATATAACCAAGTTTCATTTGATTCAGTTTTAAACTTTTCGAGTTACTGTCCAGAAACCATATTTGTCTAAAGTTTCAATCTATTTTTGGTCACTGTGACCTTGACCTTTGACCTATTTTCTCCAAAAGCAATAGGGGTCTTCCTTACCTGGTACATAACAATATCTTTAAGTATCATTTGATTCGGATTTAAACTTTCTGAGTTATCATCCGGAAACCAAATTTTTCTGAAATTTTCATTCTATTTTCGGTCACTGTGACCTTGACCTTTGACCATTTTCCTCCAAAATCAATAGGGGTCTTCCTTACCTGGTACCCAACAATATATCTAAGTTTCATTTGATCAGATTGTAAACTTTTCGAGTTATCATCCGGAAACCAATTGTTGACACCCAACCGCCCGCCAAACCAATAGCCGAGTTCAACTTCGTTGCAACTCGGCTAAAAACAATTCAGAAGATGATTGATTCTAGTGCATATCACAATTGACAACAGACTACATCATGTGCATTGTATCGTAACTATATTATTCATTTATCTGGCTATAACTTACTCTGGTCATCAAAATTATGAACAAGAGTACCGCAAACCGTATATAATACGCCCATGAAATGCTTACATAAGGTGTTTTTCTTGTGTTATAATTTGTATAACTTTGCTTCAGGTAGTATCAGCCATCATGAGGCTGTGACAAACTTTCATATGAACAAAGGGTCTTAGCTTAAGAATCGAGATTTCCTCAAAATGGACCAAGTTCAACAACCTGTAATTTTCTCAAAAATTGTAGAAAATCAAAATCCATCCCACATGCACAACTTCAGTACCTATACAAACACTCCACAAAATAAGAAGGTCGTCACTTGAAAACTGTGGGAGGAGTAGGGCAGACAAATTATGTACCCTCCATAGAATATTAATTCCCAAATAGACTAAGTTCAACAACCTGTAATTTTCTCAAAATTGTAGAAAATCAAAATCCATCCCACATGCACATCTTCAATACCCATACAAACACTCCACAAAATAAGAAGGCTCTCACTTGAAAACTGTGGGAGGAGTAGGGCGGACAAATTATGTACCCTCCATATAATAATTATTTCCAAATAAAGGGGCAAAACTCCTGGAAAAAAGGTCGAAATGGATCTAAATTGCAGTATGATCTAAAGTGACCCACAAAGAAGCTACACAGCAAGTTTCAGCATGATATGTGAAAGGGAAATGAAATTATAAAGAGAAAACCCCGAACGGACGGACATACAGACATCGCTGTACCATAATACGTCTCGTCTAAAGACAGGCGTATAAAAACTGCAAACTCTACATTATTATATTAGTACACACTAAAATTGGATACAGTATGTAATGCTCATTTTGTTTTATGAAATTGTTAAAATTAATTTAAAAATGAGAGAGCATTTTTGATCTCAATAAAGAGAAATCTGAAAGTTTCTAGCCGCAGCTCATTGAAAGAATCAAACTGAGTAATCTAAAGAGAAAATCAAAACAAAGTGAATGGTCTGAAAAATCAAATCAAATCAAGAAGTTAGTGTATCGATCCAACCATATCTCTCTTATGGCAGACACTCAAGTACCAACAAACACCTTATAACAACAGCACCCATTTAGTATATTCACTAGCTGACAAACTTTGATACAATGAAAAGAAGTGGCATCAGTCTGATTAACCCCCCACCCTTTCTACTCACCAGGCGAGTGTAAAGAGAAGAGAGTGGTTTTAATCAGACTGTCAATTTATGTGATAATTATGGCAAGACTTAATCACAAGTGACTACTCTTCTGCATAAATTTAAAAAATAAGAAGTACATTACAACAATCATTCATTATTTGATTCATTAAATCAGGGTGAGATTCATCCTTGCATCAGTTATGACGGAAGCTCCTGACCAATCACAGCCCTGGTTTCATCTTAGTAAATCTTTAGAAATTTGCTGATTATATGCACCACGGCATCTGCTTTGAGCAGTCAAATCAAAATCACTATATAGATATAAGAATTTAGTAGTGACTGCATAAAACTCAAAGTGGGAATAAATTAGTACTGACTAAACAGAATTAACTCATGATTTAATACTGTGAAGCTGAACAATTGCATGGGTCATTAACAATCAGAGATAACGGCACGGATCTAAAGCACTTTTCACACATTCACGGATCAGGAGCCGGTCAACACCGGATGCAAAATTCTAGTCATCCGGGGTGATCATGTCTTTGGGTTCTGTGACGTCGTATTGCCGGTATCAACACGGTCTTATCACGATGCAGACACGGGAAATGCTGGTTTCTCTACGGATAAGCACGGTAGCTACCCTTAAGTCCCGGGGGGAAAATCCCGGTCGGTGCCGGCATGATCACGGAGCATACGGAAGATTACGGTTTCTGCCGGTCCATCCACGGTTGTTTCACCGAGATACACGGATCATCACGGTCTTTCTTCCCTGCGTTTATCGTGTCTGTCGATGTAGTTACCGGGAACAATCCATGTACAGACCATAGACATCCGTGTTCTTCAGCAGATAAGTTTCGTACACGGATGACCCCAGACTTTACACGGTTACTTCGGTGGCTACACTGACTTCACGGTTGATACACGGACCTCTCGGTTGATACACGGACCTCTCGATTGATACACGGACCTCTCGATTGATACACGGACCTCTCGATTGATACACGGACCTCTCGATTGATACACGGACCTCTCGGTTGATACATGGACCTCTCAGTTGATACATGGACCTCTCAGTTGATACACTGTACCTACATGGATCAATACAGTGGATTTTCTTCCGAGATGATCGGGGTAAAAATTCATCAAGTTTAATATTTTTCACGGTTGGGCTTGGCCGGATGCCGCCGAATGCATACACGGTTTGTACATGGTGATGGCAGATTGTCACGGACCATTACGTATTGACAATCCAGCGTCTCATCCATAAATGTGTGAAAGGGGCTTAAGAAGTCTGATTTTTAATTACATTGAGATCATTGAATTACTATCTAGTCCCAAGAAACAATGCAATCCCAGTGGAAATATGTATCTGGTCGTAGTGGGAATATATATAGAGTCGGTAACTTATGATTTAATCCCAATGAGAATAAGTATAAGGTTGTTAACTCTCGATTTAATCCAATGGAGGAAGTCAATCATAGTGGGAATATGTATAGAGTTATTAACTTACAATTTAATCATAATAATTAATCCCATAAAGCTAGACAATCACAGCAGGAATAAATCTAGAGTATTGAACTTAATAATTTAATCCCGTGAAGCTGAACAGTCCCTTCTGTTCTATGTGTAAAATTGTGTTAACTTACGACTTAAACCCGTGAACATTCTCCTCTGTTCTATGTGTAAGATTGTTAACTTACGATTTAACCACGTGAACATTCTCTTCTGTTCTATGTGTAAGATTGTTAACTTACAATTTAATCCCGTGAACATTCCCTTCTGTTCTATGTGTAAGATTGTTAACTGACGATTTAATACCGTGAACATTCCCTTCCGTTCTATGTGTAAGATTGTTAACTTACAATTTAATCCCGTGAACATTCCCTTCTGTTCTATGTGTAAGATTGTTAACTGACGATTTAATACCGTGAACATTCCCTTCCGTTCTATGTGTAAGATTGTTAACTGACGATTTAATACCGTGAACATTCCCTTCTGTTCTATGTGTAAGATTGTTAACTGACGATTTAATACCGTGAACATTCCCTTCTGTTCTATGTGTAAGATTGTTAACTTACAATTTAATCCCGTGAACATTCCCTTCTGTTCTATGTGTACGACTGTTAACTGACGATTTAATACCGTGAACATTTCCTTCTGTTCTATGTGTGAGATTGTTAACTGACGATTTAATACTGTGAACATTCCCTTCTGTTCTATGTGTAAGATTGTTAACTTACGATTTAATCCCGTGAAGCTGAACATTCCCTTCTGTTCGATGATGTGATCCCATTTTCCAGGAGTTCCCAGGGACTTCAGTTTCTGGAAGAGCATCTCTCTCATCATTTTGATTCTGTCTGCCATCGTCTTTACGTGTTCCTTCCTGTAAATACATATCGTTTTACCGAGACTTGTTTCCCACATGCACATACCTAGGTAATCTGAATATGTCTGCCAATATACATGTACAAAGAATTTAAAACACACAAAGCATATTTAAGACACTGAGTACACAGCCTGAAATAGCATGAAAACCATTTCAGAGTTTTCAAAAGTTCAATTCCAAATGCCAAATTATACACAGAAAAGTTACTGATAAAATGGATTGGTGACAAAATTCTGTGGTTCAGAAATAAACAAGAGGCACAGGGGCCTTATAGGTCACCTGAGTATCATGTAACAACCTTCCAATGTTTGAATTAGGTTTGTGTTTAAATATAAGAATTTTACTTTTGGATCAGGGCCGTAACTGCCGATGAGGCAGACGAGGCAACTGCCTCGTCTGATTTTTTGGCAAAAAAGAAAATAAAATTATATAAATGTTATATTATAGGATATATGTTTAAAATGAAGACAAGCACCTTTGTCTTTGACACCATATTACGATTCTTTACATAGTACAAATGAAACACAAACATGATAAATTGGGATTTAAAAAGTGTCATTTTCAGTCGTAAAGTCAATCGGCGGCCCCCAATCCCCTGCCTCCCCTGATTTAGAACCCTACTTACGGCCCTGTGGATGGAAGAAACATTGAATAGCTATGTGGTCAGCCCCGCCTTTGCACCAGAACCCCTGACCCAGGGGCCATAAATTTCAGTTTTGAAAGAAGCATCCTTGATCATCATTATCATACAATTAGTTTGTCTACTTAATACCCAGCAGCAGAGGAGAAGATTTTCAAAGAAATAAAATGCATTTTCACTATATGATCAATAGGGCCCCACCCTAATACCAGAACCCCTAACCCAGGGGCCATGAATTTCACAATTTTGAAAGAGGCATCCTTGCTCATCATAACCATGCTATTGGTTTGTCTACTTAATACCCAAGGACAGAGAAGAAGATTTTCAAAGAAATAATGCATTTTCACTATATGACTTATAGAGCCCCACCATAGCAACAGAACCCCTGATCTAGGGGCCATGAATTTCACAATTTTTAACAAGAGGTACTGTGAGCAATGCTCACTAAGAATACCCCCCGCTTACCCCAATCTCCCAAAGGGTGTTGGTAATAGGTATAAACTACCTCTTTTCTGAGTGTTGCTACTTCGATGTCCAGTGCGCATGACCTTTGACCTTTTGACCCCAAAATCGATAGGGAACATCTTCATCCCATGGGTAGTCCATATATATGATATGGTGACTGTAGGTGGAAAGGATAACGCTTTAGAGCCCGGAAACCATATTGCTACTTCAATGTCCAGTGCGCTTGACCTTTGACCTTTTGACCCCAAAATCGATAGGGAACATCTTCATCCCATGGGTAGTCCATATATATGATATGGTGATGGTAGGTGGAAAGGATAATGCTTTAGAGCCCGGAAACCATTGTGTCTACAGACGGACAGACGGACAGATGGACAACCCGATTCCAGTATACCCCCCACAACTTGTTGCAGGGGGTATAAAGAGGCATCCTTGCTCATCATTACCATGCTATTAGTTTGTCTACTTAATACCCAGAGACAGAGAAGAAGATTTTCAAAGAATTTCTACACTTTCACTATATGACCAATAGAGCCCCACCCTAACACAAGAACCCCTGCCCCAGGGGCCATGAATTTCACAATTTTGGTAGAGGGCTCAACGCTCATTATAATTATGCCCACAGTTTGGCTTCTTGATGTCCAGGAGTAAAGAAGAAGATTTTTTTAAATTACACTCATTTTGATGGTTTTTGCCCCACCCCTCAGGCCCCAGGGGGGCAGGGACCACGAATTTCACAATTTTTGTTCCCCTCCACCCACAGATGCTATATGCCAAAATTGGTTGAAATTGGTTCAGGGGTTTCAGAGAAGAAGCTGAAAATGTTCAAATGTTAACGCACAACGCACGACGACGGACAAAAACAGATAGCAATAGGTCACCTGAATGAATTCAGGTGACCTAACAATCAACAATGAAGGCCTTTATCGAATTTCAAATAAAGTTGTTTTTTTTTCGGAATCATTATTTACCATTCTGCATAATACGCTGGATTATTGAGTACTGAGGCTACAATTCTAGCCCCGTGATTGGGTGAATTTGACCATGTTGTCCTGACAACCATCTCCATCTGGGACTTCACTCGCAGCTTGGCATCTTTATTTGCACACACTATGACTAAATTTCCTGTTCTTTCATCTGTTTTAATAAAGATTTTATCAATAATTAATTACCAAGTATAAAAGTAATCATTCGTTAAACAGCATGTCTTTTGAATTATATTAACATTAAAAGGATTAGGCACAAGTTCAGAAACTTGGATAGCCTTCTCCCAAGCATGTCCTTATTCAGTATTAATGACAGTTTCCATTTTCAATTATTGCCTCCATTTTCGGTTCAATACGTTTATTACAAACGGGTTCAGTGAAATACATCAGGCTCGGCCTGTACTTAATATTTTCACCTGCATGAGGGGCAAAACAGCATCGAATAACGTTCAGACTGTTGTTGCCTTGAGTCTGACGAAAATAATATTGAACTTTATCGGTTTAAACTACAGAGCCAACAAGCATCTTACGTTTTGGCTGTTTTATGATTTTGTATCTTGGTAATTAAATTTTTCTTCAATGTTGTTATTGGTTTTTTCTGTAAATTGTATCGTATTGAAAGTATTGAATCGTGGCATAAGTATTGCAATATGTATTGTATCGTGAAGGGGGCGTATCGTTTCAGCCCTAGTTTCCATTTACATGTAGTGTATATCCTTCAGATATTGCATGTGTACTTAGTTTAGCAGCATTCAGATTTTCGCGCCTTTACTGACGAAACAGTTTATGGTTGCTCAAAAATATGAAAACTCTGTTTATCTGTCATGATGTATAGCAGAAGTGCTAAATTCTGATGATGCCAAATAGTACATCAGCTCAGATTCAGCAGATTTTAAATATGCTAAAATAAGTACACGTACAATGTCATACCAGATTAATGGTGTGTACAACATGTTACTGAAATTCATGTTTCTAAACTTTATAGCAGGAGAAAATCAAACTCAAGTAAAATAACACTTACTGTATAACCCAAAGTTTTTAGAAAATGATTGTGAGACGAAAAATTCAAATCCCCTTTTCACAAAATAGCGTGCAACTTGTCCATCCTGTTCTAGATTTCCTGAGGCAAAACCCTGATAGGCCTCATCCAACAGTAGCATAAACTTCTTCTTCTGTAAAACAAGTCAACAAATTCTCCGATTAACACTAAGAAAGAACACAAGTAATGGTAAGACAAAAAAAACCCTCTTACCATGGGCAATGAAGTCAAATTTTACCTCACTTTAGTACAGTAAAGCATGCTTACAGCAGTCAGCCATTAATGTGTGTACATGAACTTATTTTCTTCCGTGGGGATCTGGGTTAAAATAGGTCCTCAATACCTCTTGCTTGTTGTAAGAGGCAATTAAATGGGGTGGTTCTTTGGATAAGACCACAAAATCTGAGGCCCCGTGTCACAGCAGGTGTGGCACGATAAAGATCCCTCCGTGCTCAATGGCCATAAGCGCCGAGCATAGGCTAAATTTTGCAGCCCTTCACCGGCAATGGAGACATCTCCATATGAGTGAAATATTCTCGAGAGGGACAATAAACGATTTACAACAATATACATCATGAACTTATTTTAATAGAGAATCAAAATTCAGTCAGCAAAGAGCTGGGGGGAAACAATTTTGATTTCTTACATAAACATAATTTGTTAAATCCCACAAGCTTTAAAACATGAAAATCACTTAACAGTAAGCACAAATTCATTTTAAGTGTGTTCACTATAAGGCCAAGTAAAATTAATTAGTAGATTATCATTCAAACTTCACCAAAAAATGGGGCGGGTGGGAGAATTTTATTTTTTATATTTTATTTTTCGCCATGGTATTCTTGACCTCGAAAATGCCTTCTCTCATTGAGAAAAGGCTTTATAAATCATAATTACATGTGTATTTGGGTTTCTAAAAGGCAAAGTGAAACAAAGTACGTTTACGATACCGGACCGGACATAAAAATATCAGGAAATCGTAATTTTGAAAAATCAAAAAAATCGGGGCGGGGCGATTTTCGAGGGGCGGGCGGGAATGATAATCTACTAATTAATTTTACTTGGCCTATTAACCGTAATTTACTGTACATTCATAATTCTAATGAGAAATATCACATCATCACAAATTTTTCATCTAGAAGTCCATTATAGACGTGAAAACAAATTAAGTAATACATTCTTTTTTGTCTCTTTAAATTTCTTCCCTTGTCTGGTTAGCTAAGTGGATCAAGGAGCTAAGATGGCAATATGTAGTTGTAACTGGGAGTCCTACAGATGTTTTAATTTGTTTTACTTAATGATTTTACACTGAAATATGCAGGGTTTTTTTTACTACAGGAGACAAAATATTCAAAGTTCCAACACCTCAACATTAATTACACATCTCCTACAGTTCTCTTTCCATCACATGATGAATATGTCTCATCCCAAAGATTTACAGAAATATCATAAAATATCACTTGTGTGTCTGATACTAATACTGTTAACAGCTCAGTACTTTTAAAGCATCAAAATAATATTGAATCAACACACTTAGGTATCTGCCATTAAGCTTTGCCTAGAATTCTAAGAGCTATCTTTCTAAGGAAACAGATCTTCATACCTCCACTAAATCTGCGATTTCTTTCCACTGTTCTTCCGTAGGGTTAACACCTGTAGGATTATGACAACATCCATGGAATATCACCACCGTCTTCTCGGGTGCTGCCTGAAAAAATGAATTCAGTCTGCTCTTAGAACTTGTGTCATCAGGTCATCAAATTTTACATCCCTACATTACAAAGACATATCGTATCTCCGGTAATTTTGGCGTTGGGAATATATGACAGATTTTTCTAATAGACAGTTGAAATCTTGCTGCTTTTTGTTTCAATTAGCACATGTATATTATTGGTAAATTTTCCTCATCTGCTAAAAATGCCAGCATTTCCTGCTTGTCAAAGGTATGAGATATCCGGTACTGTTATATATGCATGGTAACATTATATGCAGTAATATTATCATAATGTATCATTTTGAACCAGGTCTGATTTGTTATTTTGAAACAGATTACATCTATCATTTTGAATTAGATCATATTGATTATTCAAAATCAGATCATTTTAAATCGGAGCATACAAATCATTTTGTATATCATATTTCATCATTATCATCGTATATTTAAATATCTCCAACACAATTACCCTAAACTAAGCACTTTACATGTAAAACAAACTGAATTAAAGAACAATAAATACTCAAGAGTACTGAAAATGGTACATATTAAGCCCGTGAAAATGCTTACATAGGGTGTTTTTCCTAAGCCATAATTTGTAGAACTTTGCTTCAGGTACATGTAATATCAGCCATCAGGCTGTGACACACCGGTACTTTACTTTTACAATGCATGAATAAAAGGTCCTAGCTTAAAAACGGTGACAGGAGGACTCCGAGGTAGATAGACAAAGCAAGAGTTCTGTGTGTAAAATATTTCCCCAAAGACCAAGTTCAACAACCTGTAAATATTTTCAACATCAATTGTTGAGAATCAAAATCCTTACACTATGCACATCTCCAAGTTATTTACAAATACCCTAACATCAAAACTGAAAGGAGTAAAAAAGACAAACCATGTCCTTTATTTGATATGATATTTCTTCAACACAGAAGACGTTAAACAACCTGTAATTTTCTCAAAAATTGAAGAAAATCTAAATTCTTGCCACATGCACATCTTCAATATTCATACAAATACTCAGTAAAACAAGAAGGTCCTCACTTGGAAATTGTGTGAGGAGTTATCCAGACAAATTATGTACCCTCCATATAACAATAATTTTTCAAATAAAGAGGAAAAACTCCGGCAAGAGAGGTCGAAATGGATTAAAATTGCAACATGATTTTGAGTGATCCAAAAAGAAGCTACATAGCAAGTTTCAGCTAGATATGTGACAGAGAAATGAAACTAGAAACAGAAAACCCCGAATGGATGTACAATAGAATGGACATCGATTTTCCATAAGTCCCGTTTGAAGACGAGCATATGATAAACAAAAGGCCCATGGGCCACATCGTTCACCTGAGTCACCTTGGCCCATATCTGAAGACTTTCCATATATATTTGCATGTAAAACCTTAGTCCCTATTATGGCCCAAACTACCCTTTGCAAACTTGAATCTACACTATATCAGAAAGCTTTCATGTAAATGTCAACTTCTTTGGCCCAATGGTTCTTGAGAAGAAGATTTTTAAAGCTTTTTCCTATATTTGTATGTAAAACTTTGACCCCCCCCCCCCCCCCCACTTGTGGCCCCATCCTACCCCCCGGGGGCCATGATTTGAACAAACTTGAATCTGCACTATGTCAGAAAGTTTTCTTGTAAATATCAGCTTTTCTGACTCAGTGGTTATTGAGAAAAAGATTTTGACTATATATTTGTATGTAAAACTTTGATCCCCCTTGTGGCCCCATCCTACCCCCGGGGGCCATGATTTGAACAAACTTGAATCTGCACTATGTCAGAAAGTTTTCATGTAAAAATCAGCTTTTCTGGCTCAGTGGTTCTTGAGAAGATTTTTCCTATATATTTGTATGTAAAACTTTGATCCCCTATTGTGGCCCCATCCAACCCCTTGAGCCCATGATTTGAACAAACTTGAATCTGCATTATGTCAGGAAGCTTTCATGTAAATAGCTTTTCTGGCTTAGTGGTTCTTGAGAAGAAGATTTTTAAAGTTTTTCCCTATATATTTGTATGTAAAACTTTGATCCCCCCTTGTGGCCCCATACAACCCCCGGGGGCCATGATTTGAACAAACTTGAATCTGCAATATGTCAGGAAGCTTTCAGGTAAATTTCAGCTCTTCTGGCCCAGTGGTTCTTGAGAAGAAGATTTTTAAATGACCCCACCCTATTTTTGCATTTTTGTGATTATCTCCCCTTTGAAAGGGACATGGCCCTTCATTTGAACAAACTTGAAAGCCCTTCACCCAAGGATGCTTTTGGCCATGTTTGGTATAAATAGGATCAGTGGTTCTGGAGAAGAAGTCGAAAATGTGAAAAGTTTAACAGACGGACGGACAGACAGACAGACAGACGACGGACAAAAAGCGATCAGAAAAGCTCACTTGAACCTTCGGTTCAGGTGAGCTAAAAAAAAAAGGAATGGAATAATACACTTATCATTTTGCACCGGCTTAATTGAATCAGATCCCAATCAACATTCTATCCCAGATCAATACTGATCATTTTAATCCAGATTTCATCAACCATATTAACTCAGATCCCATTGATCCTGTTAACTCAGATCCCATTGATCCTGTTAACTCAGATCCCATTGATCCTGTTAACTCAGATCCCATTGATCCTGTTAACTTAGATCCCACTGATCCTGTTAACTCAGATCCCATTGATCCTGTTAACTCAGATCCCATTGATCCTATTAACTCAGATCCCATTGATCTTTTTGAACCAGATGATATTTAACGGATTCTCACCATTAAGTCCTCCTTCATGCCATTGAAGTCGATGGTGCGATTCTGTGCATCCCAGTATCGGTACTGTTTGACGTTAGAGTATCCACAGCTTTTGAAGATTCCCAAGTGATTACCTACAAAGTTAGAAACTTTAATGCACACCAATTTCAAAACATCTTCAACTAATTCTCTTAAAATTTCAGGTTCACAAGGAAGGGGGTATGGTTGCTTTGTGGTTATAAAATTCGTTTTGTGAGTTTGTGAGTTTTAGCCCCGCTCGTACTTTGGCCGTGTCGTAGCTAAGACATAAGACATCAAAATAGGTACGGATTGTTCCTTTGTCCAACCATAGACATAATTATAATGTTATATGTCTATGGGGATGTAAAACAAACAAACAAGCTCAGAAGGAAATCAAGGAAGACAAATATTTCTGTCTGTGGTATTGATGCTTCAACTGCTACCGAAATGGACGACTTAAAAGGCAGAATAAATCTGCCATAGGTGAAGATACATTTTTGAGGAGTATTGTAACAGTAAATGCATTTGAAACAAGAGACCCATGGGTCACATCGCTCACCTGACCAGCAGTTCCTAGCAATAAACAAGCTTGAACCAAACAATCATTATACATGCAGCTTGGTTCAGAAAAAAACTTTTCAAAGGTAGCAACTAAAAATTCATTTATTACCAAACTCAATTATCAAACTTGACTAAAAATTCATTTATTATCATATGCCTTTGTGGATGTGCATGGTCTTTCATAATTAACAAATTTCATTTATTGTGCCAAGTTTAGTTCCCTATACATTCGCATATAAAACTTTGATCCCCTATTGTGGCCACTCCTTAACCACAGGGGTCATGATTTCTACAAATTTTGAATCTCTACTATATCAGGAAGCTTTCATATAAATATCAGCTTTTCTGGTCCACTGATTCTCGAGAAAGATTTTTAAACGACCCAACCCTATTTTTGCATTTATGTGATTATCTCTCCTTGAAGGGGGCATGGCCCTTTATTTCAACAAACTTGAACCCCCTTCACCCAAGGATGCTTTGAGCCAAGTTTGGTTGAAATTGTCCCAATGGATCTGGAGAAGAAGATGAAAATGTGAAAAATTTACGCTGACGCCAACAGAAATTTTGATCAGAAAAGCTCACTTGAGCCTTCGGTTCAGGTGAGCTAATAAAACCGAGCAATCTGAAACACATGAAGGCTGTACACAATAAATCATATTTAACAAGAGGCTCATGGGCCTTAACAAAGCTAAATTTTTGCCTAGTATGCACTTCTTCAGTCTCATAACTGTGTCATCTAGACACAAAATCAGAGGAAATGACAGAAGATTGTCATGTACACAGACATGATCATTTACCTCGTAAACATCACATACAGGGGCTATTGCTAATATCTACTATGAAATTAATTTGGTTTGCTCTTTTTTCAAAAGTAAACGAGAAGATTCTTAGAGATTCAATGTTGTTCTTAATTTTCTTTATATGATCCATTCATCTCTATGTTGTGACCTGAAATCTAGGCTCAGGGTCCAGAAATTTCAGTTTCGGTAGATGTCTCCCACCCATTATACGTAAGCAGTCACTAGAGAGTGATTCAAATTAGTTGTTTGGTGTCAAGGATTTCAGTAGAAATTTTTTTGTAAGAAATATTGCATATTCACTGTATGAATAACAGAGTCCTTGACCCTGGAGTCATGAACAACCTCATTATTGCCATGTGACAAGTTTGATTGTGTGGTGTTCAAAAGCCAAAAAGACATTTCTAAACATGGTAAAAGAAATAATGCATTTTCATTTATATATGAGTCACAGAGTTCCGCCCTACCACCATAATTCCTACACCGAAAGGGCCTGGCATCAATTTCACAATTTTGTTAATATGCACTCAGTTTGATTGTTTGATGATCACATAAAGTTTCATCCTAGCCCCAGAAATCAAGAGACAGGGGCCTTGAATTTTACAGTTTGGTACAGGTATCCTAGCTCATCATGAAGATACAAAATTTGTCCGCTCAATATCCCTGAAGATTTTAAAGATTGATTGAATATTGTTTTAACGTCCCTCTTGAAAATATTTCACTCATATGGAGACATCACCACTGCCAGTGAAGGACTGCAAAATTTGGGCCAATGCTCGGTGCTTATGGCCATTGAGCAGGGAGGGATCTATATCCTGCCACACCTGCTGTGACACAGTATCTCGGTTTTTGTTGTCTCATTCGAAGGACCGCCCCATTCAGTCACCTCTTACGACAAGCAAGGGGGTACTGAGGATCTATTCTAACCTAGATCCCCACAGGATAAGACTTTAAAGAACACATCATCTTTTAAGGTATTGGCCATGCCCTTCAGCCCCAAGAAGGACAAGGGCCATACTTACTTTCTTTCACTTGCCCCATATTTGCTATAAACCAATTTTGGTAAAAATTGGCTAAAAAAGAATTTGAAAATGTTTTTAGAAATGTTAAAATGCGGAAAAGATGACAACAGATAAAAACAGTCATGCTCAATCGTGGCAAATACTTTGACCTTGATAAATGACCTTGACCAGTAACATAACTCTGTCCATAATCTTTCAGTTCTCAGCGTATGAAATTTCTCTTTTTCAACTAAAAAGTTAGGATCAAAGTTGATGTTGTGGATAGAGATGCAGACAGATAATGACACAGACAAAGACGCAGACAGACTAACAAATACATACCCCATGTTGGACTCGATGTGTACATGCTGTCGTAGCCTAACATTTTCTTACAGAAGTCTGCACACAGCCTGATCGCTCCCGTACCCCCGATAGCCTGGACTCCTTCTACCTGAAAGTAACAACCTTTATAGTAATAAAATACCTCAAACATATCCATTATAATCACAGCAAAATTGGCACAATGAGCTAAAAATAAAAATTGCAATTTTGAAACTACCAGGGTGATAAGATAAGCAAGAAAAAAAACGGGGTCTTCAATCTTAACACCCCCTTTTCTCTATTCTCAATTATTGAAAAGAATTGTGAATAAAAAACATGTATACATTTATTTGTGAATTTCCATAAAATTTCATCATTGGTGTAAAATGTCCTCCAGTTTTACCTCTGTTGTTAAAAAGAGCCCCCCCCCCCCCTAATCTGTCTGGCATGTTATATCCTAAGAAGGGGAGTGGGTCGATTCATTCAATTTTATCTATGACTCAGATCAGATCACTTCTTTTAAAAACAGATTATGTAGCAGCTAATAGCGATTTTTTTCCTTATATAACTGGTACCGATAAATGGTACCATTCCCAATGGCAAAAACCATTAATTTTTCCCAATTTTGAGACTAAAAATTCCCAATTTACTACTTCTTGTTTTGTAGAACTCTTTTTTCTTTTCTTTTAGTTGAAATCATTTGCCGATACATTGGTAGAAAATTCCCAATTTGTTCAATTTAGACGCTATTTCCCCCCAATTGAATGGGTACCGGTACCAGTACCAATGGGTAGAAAAAAATCACTGAGCTAAACTAAAACTATTCTCATATCATCAATAAACACTGCAATATATACAAATATTTCCAAAAGATTTTAATCACTGAATTCAATTAAGATTTGTATTTAATTTGTCCAATTTATACAAATTTTCATAATTGATTGATTGTTTTGCTGTTTTATGCCACAAGAATTTTTCAGTTATCTGGTAGCGCCCACTTTTTTTTTTTTTTTCATTGGTGGAAGAGAGAACCCAGATACAATGAACCTGGGAAGAAACAACTGACCTCCCGAAAGTAAACTGGGAAACTTTCGCACTTCCAGCGCGAGTGGGATTTGAACTTGCGCTGACCAGAGGTGAGAGGCCGAGTGATATTGAGCACGATGCTCTAACTACTCAGCCATGGAAGCCCTTTTCATTATTGAAAATCAAATAAAATACATGTACAGTGTACCTCGTAGAGGGGGCAGCCTGAAGTATAGTGAAAATAACAAAAGTGCACAGGAAATAAATTTTTATCTTCATTTTATATTCATCCTTTTGGACAATCATTTCCTCTGGGTAAAGATAGAATGGGGATAATATTGACTATACAATATTTATTTTGCATACATGAAACTCTAGCCTTGCAAAATGGAAAAGGGCAAATCTCAATATGGGCCAAGTTGCATTTTTATGTGTCATAGCAAACATTACATGATGCGAATTTTTTCACTTATTTTTTTTTTTTTTACTTTGCTTACCCTGAAAACAACACATAAATGCATAATGCATGTATAAAGATGCACAAACCCTGTTTTCCACAAGAGCTGGAGAGTCTTCACCCAGCAAGAGCTTGAGAGCTGCATTCCTGAAGTCGGGCATTCCTGCCACTGGTAAATACTCATGGTTCAGTGTGGAGTCTGTTGCCATCTGGGCTTCCACTGTTCGAACCACTGGAAGAACCCATGGTTTTCCCTCATCTGTTCTGTATGCTGAATAAATATACAAAATCTCTTGTTTATCTGTGCTCTATGTTGAATAAATATACAAAATCTCTTGTTTATCTGTGCTGTACGTTGAATAAGTATGCAAAATCTGTTCTGGAAGATGAATAAATGTACAAAACCTCGTTAATATCAATATATTAAATGTCACAATGAGAAAATTTGGATTTGAATATGTATATAGATATTGCTCAAAATAAAGAAGAAAAATAAAATCATTAACAGACTAAATTTGAACTCCTTAATAAGCGTTTCCAATCGAACATGCAGTTTCTGAGGATCATATAAAATCATGAATATAACTGTGGCAATAGAAATAATTTAATTACATGTATGATTAAAAGAACCAAAACTATAATACTATGGTAATAAACTTTAATGCACTAGATAACTAGTGGATACCAAAGCATATATATCACATGAGAGAGAGAGAGAGAGAGTCGGGTTTTTTTTTTAGGGTTTGTAGGGAGCCAAAATAAGGCCCCATTCCTAATGTTAAAAAGCAGGTATTTAGCCCAATTTTGCTTTGAAATTCTCAAACAATGAAAACAAATCAATAAGGGTAGCCAAATCATTCATATACATCTTCTTCACACTCCTACAGATTACAATTTTTGCTTCAAAATTCTTAAGTAACCTTAATTTTTTGGCCTCTGCTTATTTGAATGAGGTAAGCTTTGACCAAATTGAAAGTCAGAAGGAGCCCTATTATACCTTAAAGCACTCAGAATTGGGTTTTTCCCTATTTCTTTTAATGAAACATGTTTCCCAATTTCAAGCAAATGTCACTATTTTTCCCAATTGGAAAGGCCCTGGCCCTTGAAATCAGGACCTTTAAAAAAAACCTGAGAGTGTACTACATATAAGCACTTATCATACACATGTATTGTGCTATTCATTACTGGGGTGCATTGCAAACTTTTTTACTGGGGGGGGGGGGGGGGGGGGGGGTGCATGTGTAACTTTAACCCAAGATGGTTTTTCATTTTCAGACTGGGGTGGTAGATAATCTCAGTTGAGATTTGGCTTGTCTGAATATTCAGCTGAGCCGAATCTCAACCGAGATTAGGGAGAAGGCGTCAGTCCACATATGCAGCGGAGACGAATCTCAACCGAGATTAGGGTGGTGGGATACTGGAATTGAAATATCTACCAAGGGAGAGTACAACCTCCTCTAGATGTGCCACTTTTTTGTTTAAATAGAACTCAATTCAAATTCAATATATACTGTCCACATCAGCCCGGATCTCTGTTTGAGTTCATATTCTGCTAGATAGATGCACCGCTCTTAACAGTCGTCAGTGGTATGGCAGATTACATCAAGTTAGATTGACAAGCAACTTGTCATTCAAGGTTCGGATAAAACCACCATTTATTAAAAACACGAAAACCCTCAATTGAATTCCAAATGATGCATGTTTTTTTAAGTAACATAACATTTTTACAAGATCCTAATAATTTGCTTTCCTCAACCTTGCCTGTCATTGCCGGTTTACCTGAACATTTATTGACTCTGATTTACCCCCAATCCCCCTCCAACTTTCACTTTCATTACCTCCGACTCCGAGATTAACTTTATGTGGATGGGTGTCTTCAGTGTACTGTGCTGTCAAATTAAATACTTCTATTGGTGGCGCGATCTCGATGTCCCCAAACACTGAAGCCATGATTCTCCTGTGTGTTTCAACTGATCTCGACGAGGCAATGCCAAGGTCAAATGTTGTCAAGGTGGTTTGTACATCGAGGTTTCGTCCCTAGAAATGTTTCGCCCTCGGACGTTTCACCCCATGACATTTGGCTTCTGTATTAAAAAACGGTTCGCCCTTAAACATTGTGTCTCTCAGTCTGTATTAACATTATGATCATTTTCTGTTATTTTTCATATGCAAATAAAATATACCAGAGACATACACATATATAACATATGTAATGTCTCTGGATATATATATTCACAAATCGTATACACATATACTGTTGCAATCTTTTCTGAGGTATCCTTCTTTATAAAACTATTTTTGAGCCACAATTGGAATAAACTTATTATTCTCTTTAGAGAAGTCGAGAGGCATGCCTTTCGACTTCTCTAAAGAGAATATAAACTTATCTGTGTATACAGTGATTCATGCACTTCCTCCATACAATAGACTTCTCTCTCTGATTATAGGATTTCGAATATCGGGCAAAATATATAAAGATAAGACAAGATAAATTCATTCCAATTTTGGGCCCAGAGGGTAGCACAGCAAAGAAAAGTCTAAAAAGAACTAGGCTGAAACTAGCAGCCACTAACCAGCAGCCATAGAAGCTAGCAGCCAATAAGAAAATTCATCAAAGTACTGCGAGTACTCAAACGGCATACTAAAAAGTAATACTTAATAAATCAAAATTGATAATTTTTTCAAACAATTAATCAACAAATTTAATTACCAAGTTTCATACTTGAAGGCAATTGAGCTCACCTGACGTTACATCACATAGGCTGATAATGAATGTTAATAATAAACTAATCTTTGAAGAGTCCACAAAAGCAGTATGCAGGCAAGGAAGTGGACCCCTATGACTATCATATCCCGCCCTCAGTTTGGGGCTGTAGGGGTACCACCTGGGGCCACCAAACGGTGGGACCACTTTTCAGACCTCTCTAATAAATGACTATAGGGTGTTGGAATAAACGAAACAGATAAAGGATTAGAAAACAATGAAGTCAATCATATAGAACCTTAAAAAGGGGTCAAAAGGCCTTAAAGGGAAATTAAGTTCACCTGAAAGTTCCTAATTTTACATCATGTAGCTATTTGAGGATGGCTAATAACAACTTAATCTTTGAAGAGTCTGCTAAAAGAGTATGTAGGAAAGGAAGGGGACCTGTAAGGCTATCATTTTCACCCTCAGTTTGGGACTGTAGAGGTACCATCTGGAGCCTCCCAAGAGTGGGGCCACTTTTCAGACCCCTCTGATAATTGACTATAAAGGGTGTTGGAATAAAACAAGACTGATAAACTACTAGAGAACAATGATTGCAAACACATACAACCCTAAACGGGGTCATATAGGCCTTTAATGGCAATTGAGCTCACCTGAAAGTCCATGATTACAAATCATGTAGGGTCATAATGGAGGTTAATAACAACTTAATCTTTGAAGAGTCCGCCAAAAGATTATGCAGGTAAGAAAGGGGACCCCTAGTGATATTATTATTCCCCCTCGGCTTTGGGTTGTAGGGGTACCACATGGGGCCTCCTAATTTTATATAATGTTGCGTCATAACAAAGGCAAATAACAACTTAGGAACTAGACCTGGACTGTCTTAGCTACAGATACTTGGGCCTCCTGTCTCCTCTCCCATGAGTATCATGCTTCAAATCCAGGCGAGCTTTCTGCTGATGCAGGAACTCCATTCCCACATAATCTGATCCTTATTAGAAATAAGGGCTGTATTCCACATTTCCTAGGCGTATACCCACGGGACCGATGATAAACCCTATCATTTTTGCGTTCTCTCCAACCTGCACAGGGTGACATGTTGCTTTAAGGGTCATTTGGGGTCAAGCTCCTCATAGACCATGTTGGAAAGAACACTGACATCGGTACCTGTGTCCACCACTCCCTGGATTGTCATTTCTGCCATGAATCATGTGGTCGGGCGTAATTGCCCAATGAGTACAAACAAGGCTCAGAAATATGTTTGCATGGCATGTCATCCGTATCCTCCTCTGCTTGGCCCAAAACCACCTCCAACCTTCTTTTCTCCTCTGACTGAAAAAAGTATCTGGGTCGCTGCCTCCGGGCATTTCTCAGGCATCTCAATATCCACGTCCTCCTCCTTCACAGGTGAGTCCTCCTGATCTGATGAATCCTCCAGATTCCTTGCACTAAACCCTGTCAGCTTTGGCACTGTAATATCCTATGGGAATTCGAACCTGTCTGAGACACATGACTCGTCCATGGAGAAGGCCTCAAACTTGTCTTCTTCCAACCCGATGATGTAGTACCCAGATTCATCTCCCCCTCTGGTGCCTCCTGGAACTGGACTTGGAACCCCTTTAGCCCTTCTTTAAACGGCACACATGAGATGGTGTATGTTTGTCCCTTTTCCCGATGACTCGTTCAATGAGCGTTTTTCTGCTTTGCCAGTGTCCATTACAATATCGAGGCCTTTACTGGAGAGCGTTCCGGTGTTAGCACCATACATCCCCTTGAAAAGGCCCCTCTTTAGGCAAAGGTGGACGGATCGTCACTCCCTGCCCTTGAGGCTCAAGTGTCTGTTGGTGGGCCTCAGAATCCCCCCCCCCCCCCTAGGCTTCACCATTGCCTCTTGCCTTCTGGGTGCATCCTTCCAGTTACGCTTCAGACAGTCCCTCTTGAAATAGCCAAGACTCCACACTTGAACCAACCACATGATTCTGTTCATGGCCCTGTTGTGATGAGATGTGTATCGGGGGGGCGGGGGGGGTATGCCCCCGCATTTCCTTCTCCAGTCCCTCAATTCTCAGACATATGTGCCTTAAATCTTTTTCAATGCCGGTGTTCCACCGGTTGATGGATCTCCTCCTGGACCAACATTCTTATTTCCTTCATGGATTGAATTGGTTTACCGGGAATGCTGGTGGTACTGCATCCTGTCCACATCTTCCCCCAGTCTTAGGTCTAATATCCAGGGCGCACAAACCTCGACTACAAAACAAGAGCTTAACAATGATATGTGCAGACACAGATGGAAAAGCATGTATCGCTAAACCGAGGACCCTGTCCACCCAATGGTGCAGCGAGTCTCCCATATTCTGAGAAACTGACTGGAAATTGATCTGGTGTGTGCACTGACGATCAGAAGTGCTTCCCGAAACGTCTCAAAATCTCAGCCAGTGAGAGGTCATTGTCCATCCCCAACAACATAATAATACAGTCGCTTGAAGTGTCATCTAAGGAGAAATAGAATTGGTTGTGGTGCTCCATCTCTGTCCTGTTGACTGCAAGTTAGCTGAACAATCTTTTGCAAGGATTTCCAAGTAAATTCCCATCATACCGCAGATTCGTGTACCTAGGCGCATTTCTACCCGTGCCAATCGCGTGTTCCCCTGTAAAAGAGTACTGGGGGGACCGGGAAGGAGGTGTGGGGCACTGGACTAGCCCCTAGGCGAAACGTTCAGAAAATGGCGTATGTGATTCTGGTTCACCTACATGTAACTTGGGCTTAACGTTGACTACTCTACCCCCTCTCCCCTAATAAAACAGTGGTGCCATACTGTGCCTGGAAATGAGTAGAAGGCCCCTGTTGCTGATAGGGGACGGTCATGGCAACGGTGTGCTGCATATGTGTGTTCGAATAGCCACCAACCATGGGGAATACCAAAGATTAGGCGCATTGGGCACTCTCAAAGACCTAGAGTCAAGGAAATGGAATGAATAGGTTTTGCGAAGCTGTACTGCATGTTAAAAGGTCAGAGGGCCCTGTGAGGAGATCGGGACAATGGAGGGACTACGGGACCTGGTGAGTTCCGGGGTAACCCCCGGCTCGAACAATAGGCCAACTAGGGGATACGGTCCTGGTGTAGGGATATGCTAGCGCTGACTGGACCCCTGATACAAACCCTGACTGAACTGACTTGGGGTCTGGTCATCAACCTATCAGTGAGGGGGAGGTGGGCTGATCTCCCTGATACTGGAGTGAAGAGATGCAGTGACGGGGTATGATATTCTGGGAGATTCCCAGAGCTGGATATGTAACCCTCGACTGCATAGTCGTAGTATGCCTCACTGGGACATCGGACATAACTGACCCCCTCCCCCATGGGAGACGAGTGGTCGTCAGCCAACCTGTCTAAGTACCTAAACCTTCGGGTATCATGGCTAGAACTTGGGTGAAGCGAAACTAATAAAGTTCTCCGGGGAGTTGTACCTACAATATGGATCCCCATCTAAAATCTGAACTGTCAGTCTCTTGAGAACTGAACTGGGGACCAGTAAACCTCACCCCTACCATTGGCACCCCTGAACCTCCCAACTCCTCCCTCAAACAAGAAGGCAAGGGTGGAGTGAAATAATCACCACCCATGAATGTTCTCTGAAAAAACAACTATAACTTAGGGCCTTTCATACCGCCGTGGACACTCCCACTCCGTGGGTTGTCTAAACTAAAACCTACACTGCCTACCAACCCACTCATGTGTAAATTCGAGGACGAGGTGTTATGCCGTGCATACAGTGAACACCTAATCCATAGCCAAATCCATCACATACAATGAATATACAAAGCTACTAAATTGTGATTAAAAATTGTGTGAATAATGCATTCCATCTACTAGTATCTAAAAATGATTACTAAACCTCAATTTAATTCAAATTGTACATTAACTAAATTGAAAGACCCCGACAAAATATAGCGAGAGACCAGTGCACTGCAGGAAAACAACTTTGCAATCACCAACTGATATATGTCCATGGTCTGGAATTAGGCGCGGATAAAGTACACCACAGTTAATGAAAATGAACCGAGAATCGGAAGTCACATGGTGCGACCCCAACAGCCCTAAACTGAGGGCGGACAATTTTAGCTCTAGGGGTCCCTTTTCTTGCCTGCATACTCTTTGAGCAGACTCTTCTAAGATTATGTTATTGATCTCCATTATGACCCTACATGATGTAAAATCATGAACTTTCAGGTGAGCTCAGTTGCCCTTAAAAGCTTATATAACCTCTTTTAAGGTATGTGTTTGACCTCATTGTTCTCTAGTCGTTTATCAGTCTTGTTTTATTCCAACACCATTTAGAGGTCTGAAAAGTGGTCCCACCGTTTGGTGGCCCCAGGTGGCACCACTTCAGCCCCAAACTGATGTTGGAAAATAATAGTTTTAAGGGTCCCATTTCTTGCCTCTATAATTTTTAGCGGACTCTTCAAAGATTAAGTTGTTATTAATCTCCATTATGACCTTACATGATGTAAAATCATGAACTTTCAGGTGAGCTTAATTGCACTTAAAGGCCTATATGACCCCGTTTAGGGTTGTATGTGATTGACATCATTGTTTTCTAGTGGTTTATCAGTCTTGTTTTATTCCAACACCCTTTATAGTCAATTATCAGAGGGGTCTGAAAAGTGACCCCACCCTAGGGAGGCCCCAGGTAGTACCCTTACAGCCCCAAACTGAGGGTGGAAAAAGATACCTCTAGGGGTTCCCTTTCTTACTTGCATAATCTTTTAGCGGACTCTTCAAAGATTAAGTTGTTATTAGCCTTCATTATGACCCTATATAGTGTAAAATTAGGAACTTGCAGGCGAACTCAATTTACCTTAAAGGCTTATATTACCCTTTTTAAGGGGTGTATGTGTTTGTCATCATTGTTCTCTAGTCGTTTATCAGTCTTTTTTATTCCAACGCCCTTTAGTCAATTATTAGGGAGGTCTGAAAAGTGGTCCCACCGTTTGGTGGCCCCAGGTGGTACCCCTACAGCCCCAAACTGAGTGCGGAATATGGTAGTCATAGGGGTCCACTTCCTTGCCTGCATACTGCTTTTGTGGACTCTTCAAAGATTAGTTTATTATTAACATTCATTATCAACCTATGTGATGTAACGTCAGGTGAGCTCAATTGCCTTCAAGTATGAAACTTGGTAATTAAAGAATTGTTGATTAATTCTTTGAAATTTTTTTTATCAATTTTGATTTATTAAGTATTACTTTTTAGTATGCCGTTTGAGTACTCGCAGTACTTTGATGAATTTTCTTATTGGCTGCTAGCTTCTATGGCTGCTGGTTAGTGGTTGCTAGCTTCAGCCTAGTCTAAAAACATTGAAACAACATTAACTACAGACTACATGTACATGTAGATACAGTATATATGTGGTAAAAAGTACGTATAATTTGCAAATCGAGTGTATACAAAAGTAAATGGACAATATCATATCAGTGTTATACCGGCATGAAAAGTGAACGGTGATCAATCTCGTAACTTCCATAATGAATACATAATTAAAATTTGGGCAAACACCGACCCCTTGGCTTACTAGAGGTGGGATCAGATACCAAGGAGGAGGAGTAAGCATCCCTGTGTCAACCTGTCACACCCGCTGTGAACCTTATATTTCGATCACAGAATGGGAAATCAGGAGAGAAATGAAATTAATCTTCTCTGTGGCAAAACAGAGGTTATGTCTTTGAATATCAAGCATCCACAAGGAATACAGATTAATGGTAAAAACCTGGAAAGTACAAGATCTTTTACATACCTGGGTAGCATTGTTACAACAGATGGTGGTGCGGAAGAAGACATCAAGGCAAGATTAGGAAAAGCAAGAGGTGCCCTTATCAATCTTAGGAACATCTGGAAGTCAAACAGCATAAGCAAGAACACCAAGACGAGGTTATACAACAGCTGTGTCCTGTCAGTTCTGTTGTACGGAGCGGAATGTTGGAGGATGACGGAGAAAGACATTAATAAAATATCAAGCTTCCACAATGGATGTCTCCGAAAGATCTGCAAGATATTTCGGCCTAAAAAAATCTCAAATGAGAATTTACATGCAAGAACAAAATCCTCAGACATGCGCACCATACTTATGAAATACCGCTGGATATGGATTGGGCATGTCTTAAGGAAACCCATCAATGACATCACTAGGGTCTCACTTCGATGGACTCCAGAAGGAAAAAGAAAGCAAGGCCTTCCAAAGACCACCTGGAGGAGGACCGTTGAACAGAAATGAGAGGTTGGCATGACCTGGGGTGAAATTGAAAAGACTGCTAAAGACAGAGAGGAGTGGAAGAAACTAGTCCTTGCCCTATGTGCCCACGGGCGCAACAAGGACTAGGTAGGTAGATAGGTGGCCAAACGTCATTTGGATACAACCATTCCTACGCAGGATACAATCGTGCTTTTGACGCAGAGTACAACCAACCCTTACGGCAATTTATTATGGAGAGTGTAGATGCCCGTGAGGAGGAGCAAGAAAGTGGGTATAGTTTTCTTTAAATGCATACTATTCTTAAACAAGAGGCCCACAGGCCTTATCGATCACCTGCATACTAGTGAAAAAGTATCACTACTTCCATGGGCTATGAAACCTAGAAAAAATTTCCTGTTTTGAATATCTAAGCTAAATTCTAATATTCAGCAACAGTATAAACAAGATGTGTTCTTAAAACTTCATTGCCCTCAAAAGAGCATACACTGATGAAAGGCTTTTAAAAATAATAGGTGTATTAACATTAAAATATCAAAAGATATGACTAATTTGGACTCATCCTAAAGTCATAACCCTGGGTTATGTAATTCACCATTTTTTGTACATCCTTTTCTGCTATTCCCAAGTATGCATTTAGATTTTATACAGTATCAGCAAACTTGCACATACATACTATATACTAAGTAGGCCCCACCCTGGGGTCGGAACCCTTACTCTGGAGGAAATCTATGTTACATTTTTGTAAAAGACTACGTGCTCTATCCATTTAGCACTAAATACCAAGTTTGGCCCCGCCCTGGGGTCAGAACCCCTACCCGGGGATCATGAAATTTACAATCTATGTCCCCCTTGTTCCAAATATGCTTCATACCAAATATGAAAAGAATTGGAATGATAGTTATCAAGAAGTTATAAATGTTTTTCAGACATTTAATAACTGACCATTTTGGCCCCACCCTGATACCAAAACCCCTACCCCTGGGATCATCAAATTTACAATTTTGGTAAAGGACTACCTGCTCTTTCTAAATACCTATTTACTTTCAATTTAGTATCAACAGCACTAAAGAAATGTTATTTAAGTGTTTTACACATAAACACTATATACCAAGTTTGGCCCCACCCTGGGGTCAGAACCCCTACCCCGGGGATCATGAAATTTACAATTTTGGTAGATGCCTTCCTGCTCTACATCACTATGCATTTAGTTTTTCTTACATGTGTGTGGTTCTTGAGAAGAAGATTTTTGAAAATTGGTCATATTTGGGTAGTTTTTGCCCTGCCCCATAGGCCCCAGGGGTGAAGGAATCCTGAAATTTACAATTTATGTTCCCCTTGTTCCATATATGTTTTATACTAAATATGAAAAGACTTGGAATGATTATTATCAAGAAGAAGTTAACAAGAGGCCCACAGGCCTTATCTGTCACCTGAATACTATTGAAAAAGTATCACTACTTCCATGGGCTATGAAACCTAGAGAAAATTTCCTGTTCTGAATACCTAAGCTAAATTCTAATGTTCAGCAACAGTATAAAACAAAGATGTGTTCTTAAAACTTCACTGTCCTCAAAAGTGCATACACTGATGAAAGGCTTTAAATAATATATGTATTAACATTAAAACATCAAAATATATGATTAATTTGGACTCATCCTAAAGTCATAACCCTGGGTTGTGAAATTCACCATTTTTGTACATCCTTTTCTGCTATCCCTAAGTATGCATTTAGATTTTATACAGTATCAGCAAACTTACACATAAATACTATATACTACGTTTGGGCCCACCCTGGGGTCAAAACCCTTACTCTGGGGAAAATCAAATTTACAATTTTGGTAAAA
The DNA here is from genome assembly GCF_947568905.1 of Ostrea edulis. Classification (NCBI taxonomy): domain Eukaryota; kingdom Metazoa; phylum Mollusca; class Bivalvia; order Ostreida; family Ostreidae; genus Ostrea; species Ostrea edulis. The sequence goes on along the minus strand of NC_079172.1, from coordinate 30,747,277 downwards.
GACTACCTGCTATATCCATTTAGTTTCAATTTAGTATCAAAAGCACTAAAGAAAATGTTATTTAAGTGTTTAACACATAAACACTATATAACAAGTTAGGCCCCGCCATGGGGTCAGAATCCCTACCCCGGGGATCATGAAATTTACAATTTTGGTAGATGCCTTCCTGCTCTACATCACTATGCATTTAGTTTTTCTTACATGTGTGTGGTTCTTAAGAAGATTTTTGAAAATTGGACATTTTTCGGCAGTTTTTGCCCTGCCCCTAAGGCCAAAGGGGTGCAGGAATCCTGAAATTTACAATTTATGTTCCCTTTGTTCCATATATGTTTCATACCAAATTTGAAACGACTTGGAATGATAGTTATCAAGAAGTTAACAAGAGGTCAATGGGCCTAGAATCGCTCTTCTGATACATTGTAGAACAGGCAAAAATTCACACTAACCAAGATTCATCAATTAACAAGGTTTTAAAGACCTATCACATGATAGTGTATGAAGGGGACATCATACAGTACACTATTAGATTAGGCAATCAAAATATTTACAAAATAAAGTTACTTAACCTACGTGCATATCTGGGTCGTACATATTTCTTTTCTACATGAATTTTTTCAAGGGACATAGAGACGGTTGGTGTGCAAAATACCGAATTTACTATGCATACAATTAGAACAAGGAGATCGCATTGTATTTTGTCCGATTTTTAATGCAATTACATTTACTATATACAGAGGATTGATCACCTTTTTTTGAAAGGAGGGGAACATCAATGCTAATAGATTTGATAAGTATCCTTACCAACCTTGAAACAAGCATAAATTGAACAGAGAAGATGTATCTATCTTATACAAAATAGCTGTAAATTCAGGGATTACATAGTTGTGACATACTGTTTGTTTGATACACTATGAGGGCTTGAGATACATCAACTGACAAAGTTTAATGATCCTAGGCTTAACAATTCATAAGGTAGCATCTAAAACAATTTGACTAACTGAAAAAATATAAAAGAAGGGGGTCATCCTGACCTACTTTTGGATCATATTATCATGAGATGCATCTACTAACAAGGTTTGATGATCCTTGGGTTTTTAGTTTGAAAGATGTATAGATTTGCAAAAAAAAGAAAGGAAAAGTAGGTCACAGTGACCTACCTTTTAGCTGACACACTCTGAGAAGCCAAGATGCATCAACTTAATAAGTTTGATGGATCTAAGCCACTTAGTATCTGAAATATCTAAATACATTGTATAGCCATGAAATTCAAAAAGTATATCACAGTGACCTACTTCTTAATTGACACAATCCGAGGACTCAAGATACATCAACTGAAACAGGTGCATGATTCTAGGCCTCTTAGTATTTGATTTAGATATAGCTTTGAAGTTAAAAAAGTAGATCAAGGTGACCTAATTTATAGTCTGCACACTCCGAGGACTCAAGATGCTTCAACTGACAAAGTTTGATGATGTTAAGTCAAATAGTACCTGAAAATTTAAATGTAACTGTCCAAAAGTAGGTCACGGTGACCTACTTTTGGTCGACACACTGAAGACTCAAGATGCTTCAACTGACAAGTCAAATAGTATTCAAATATAGCCGTCAAATTCCAAAAGAAGACCACAGTGACCTACTTTTTGGTCGACACACTCTGAAGACTCAAGACCCATCAACTGACAAAGTTTGATGATTGTAAGTCAAATAGTATCTGAAATATTTAAATATAGCAATCAAAATCCAAAAATAGGTCATGGTGACCTACTTTTTAGTCAACACACTCTGAAGACTCAACATGCAGCAACTGACAAAGTTTGATAATTGTAAGTCAAATAGTATCTGAAATATCAAAATATAGCCATCAAATTCGAAAAGTAGGTCACGGTGACCTACTTTTTGGTCAACAAACTATGAAAACTCAAGATGCATCAACTGACAAAGTACGATTGCCAAAAGTGGAATTAATGCCAGGTTCGTTGAAAATACAGTTGTAATAATGAGCCTTATATACAAACAAAGACAATGTTGTTACCAGCTTTGTCAGCTGAAACCAAAACATATTCCTATCTATCGAGTTCTTTTATTACTTCTGGTTTACTAAACACAGAAGGATAGATGGTACGTACTTTTGTTTTGATGTGTCTAATGCGGGATTTTAATATAGTTATATATATATATATATATATATATATATCTAGTTTGCCAATACAACCTATCATTGGGTCAAATGTTGTCTTGCGTGTTTTATACCGATTGTTAGGCCGTTCGTTGCACACTGATTTTGACTACGGATAATTCCTTTACCTGATCAAGGAATAGGGTTCACGACTTGTGAGACAGGTCGGCAGGGGATACTTACTCCTCCTAAGCACCTGATCCCACCTCTGGTGTGTCCAGGGGTTAATTCGTGTTTGCCCAACTATTTATTTTGCTTATGGGATTTATGAGATTGATCACTGTTCGTTGTCTTCACTTTTCCTCTTATACTTTTAATCCATTCTGAAAATGTATCTTCTTTTTCATATTTAGCCCATCGTCTGGCATAATCTTCGATAGATGAAGTATTGAAAGACCGGTGTTCTCTGTATTTAGGACCTTTTTAAAATAAGTGATTTGAGGTCCTCATTTTCAACTATATCAACATCACCAGTAATGACATGTCCAGCTGAACTATAGTTGAAAGAAGACCAAGAACAAGAACACGTAGGTGGATCATGTATAAGATGGTCTACATCTAGGCACTGCAAAGTTTGTTTATAATTATAAAGTTTGGATGCAATAGTAGAAGTATATTTGTAGGAAATACAGGATGTAGACTTGAACTTGAAGTATGTTGGAAAACAAGACTGAACTCTTTTATGATGAAGAATGATGCTTATGTTGACGACATCTATTCCTTTGTAAATTTAAGCTTGAGGAACTGGGAGCATATCATCTATGACCCGCGGTGGTTTATAGAGTCTGTGATTGGCAACATCCATAATCAGAGTTCAGTCTACATTCTGGTGTTGAAAAATCGAAGTATAGACTAGCTTTGACTTCTTCAAATAACGTACTTAAAACTCTCAATGGAACAGAGTAAAGTTTTGTGCGAATATGATGTGGACGTAATTGTCTGTTGACGTAAGGCAAAAGTGACATCATGTATACTTGGTCTTTTATTTTTACGATGTCCAGCATGACTGCGTTTCCGTCTTTGAGTATTTGGAAAGAGTCCCATCACATTCACGTTATTTTCTTGTGACTGGTCAAATTTACTACATCGTATACATTAACATTGCATCCATATGGAAATGCAATACCCAAAGTCCTGACCCAGTGATCTTCTGGTTGTCTACGAAAAGGGGTGCTTAATGTTGGATTGTTTGTGTAATGGTAAATCTTCTCTAAAGACCTGGCTTTCATGGACAAGAGGGAGTGATCCGGTGAATTGAGGATTTTATAGAGAAGTTGGTTACCACCATTATTTATTTGAAATCTGTGTCCCCATATTCTTTTATTAAGTGAACCCTTAGTTTCTCCCACATAAATTAAGCTACATAGGTTACATTCAATAGCGTAGACACCGTTAGAAGATTTACAAGTCAAATTATCAAAAGTTTTGGTACAGAAACTACGTCCAGTGAGATTACTACTAAATGAATTTCTAGTGATCACTATGTCACAAGTTTTACAATTTTTACGGAACATTTTGAAATCGAGCACATGAGAAAAGGAGTCATCAAAAATATCTCTTAGAGGAACATGACAATCATTTAATTTTACATGTTACAAGCTTTTTCATTGGTTGAAAAATTATTGGAATATTGTATCCAACGAAAAAAAAGAATAAATGGCCGGAACTACTTTCTATTGGAATGTTGGGGATTCCTCTGGATGCTTCGTATTTATATATAGATTAGGGAATCCTGAAAAGAAAAACTGAACAATCCTATCGATCGTCTCATGTTAATTTCCCTACATGTGTTGCTTGAAAGATCGAAAATTCATATATATGATAAAACCAATTAGAACATATGTCTTGATTCAATAATTTTTGAAAATAAGTTTAAAAGACGTTTATTGACAAAATTAGCCAAAATATTTCGAGTTTAAATCAAGCAATAAGCGATTTATATGATTTTTAGCGTTAAAATGGAGGGGTATCCCCGAATTTCAGAAAAACTGCCTCCGTGAAACAAAATGAATTTAGCATGAGCATGTTCTTTTCCTCTAAAAAAAACTGTCGCTTTGAAATTTTGTTTCACGAGGGCATATTTTTGCAAATTTAAAAAAATCGAAATGACTTCACTAGTATTATTTTCAACTTCACCTGTACGTTAATTTTCCTCAGTAATGTTTGGTCTACTACGTGGTTCAGTGGATAAGGTCGTCGACTTAAAAATGTAAAGATGTTTTCTATTTTTGAAACGACCGGGTTCGACTCCCTCACGAACATATTTTTTTTTTCATATTCCTTTTCCATCTAAATGTTTTTTTCTTAATTGAAACACGCTTCTAGTTTTTATAAATGTTTTATGTCAAATCGCTGTTTATTAGGTGTTCCGTTAAGTTTTACGTTTAATACTATCATCATTCATTTCCGTTACTATCATCCTCGCTGTTGTTTCAACGACGAATTTTCTGTTCATATGAGCCGTATAAAAGATAAAATAACACCTGATCGTAATTGTTGCTAGTGTATGGTATTTCTTACCTACATATCATTCGCAAATAAACAATACAAATAGATATAATAAGTAAATGTGGTCTTTCCGGAATTTCCTTCCGCCATCTTGGGATGATAGTAACAATCGTTACTATCATCAGTTTAATACCAGTGGAGTATGAAATAAGCTTCCAACCTGGACACTGTTTAGTTTGTGAATAAGACTCTCAACAAACACGCCGAATACAGCATGCAGTACCTGTGTTTTGATAGTCAAGGCTGTTAACGAGAACTTGTATGATTTCTGAATGAAAGTTGTTGACAAAGGCATGGTGCCTTTTACGAAAAACCGTTGTGAAATTCGCAAAGCTTTGGAAGAAAAACTTTTAAGGCCAAACAAGGTAAATAACCGTTTTAACAATTTGAGTTTATATGTATTCCAGTAGCAAATTGCTATGTTGAATCAATTTTTACAGGTGCATGTACTTTGAATAATGTTGAATTTTATTAACGCGTATGAAACTTCCCTTATATTGTTTTGTGGCCAGAGTCATGCACAGTTGCCAATTGTTGGTTGTAGAAAATAAAACATACGAGTATAAGAGCTTCTGGACTGTAGTAGTATAGAATATTAAATATTTGATACACTCGTAACATGTAACCGTATACATTGTATCTGATACTCAGGAAAAAAAGAAGACAATTTAATTTTCACGATTTCAAAAATTATCTTTAGACTACATGTATGTATAATGTATTGACACATAAAATGTATTAGGCTTGTCCCTAGTACTGGGGAATCCTTCAGGTATTTAAATGGCAAATGCGCAATGAGTATAAATATGAATGAAGGTCAGTTCTCCGTCACGAATGTTGGCACGGAGCTCCGATTAGGGAAAATTCCCGCTTCTGTGCAACACCCTCTTTATTAAACAAAGACAAATATCAAATATAAATAGTGATTAATTATGCAAAATGAAATAAACATGGCTATTTGAGGACCCCCCCCCCCAAATATAACAACACACGTCTGCTTCTGCCATAGAGCACAGGCAATTGCATCGCTTGGGGTCGAATTTACTATATA